>NC_067479.1:59165706-59393206 GCF_947179515.1 Apodemus sylvaticus | reverse complement strand
TCCAATATATAAAAAGAACTCGAGAAGTTAGACCCCAGTAAACCAAATAACCCTATTAAAAATGGGGTACAGAGTTAAACAAAGAATTCTCACCTGAAGAACTTCAGATGGCGGAGAAACATCTTAAAAAATGCTCAACTTCACTAGTCATCAGGGAAATGCAAATCAAAACAACCCTGAGATTTCACCTTACACCAGTCAGAATGGCTAAGATTAAAAACTCAGGAGACAGCAGATGTTGGCGAGGATGTGGAGAAAGAGGAACACTCCTCCACTGCTGGTGGGGTTGCAAATTAGTACAACCACTCTGGAAATCAGTCTGGCAGTCCCTCAGAAAACTGGGCATGTCACTTCCTAAAGATCCTGCTATACCCCTCCTGGGCATATACTCAGAGGATTCCCCAGCATGTAATAAGGATACATGTTCCACTATGTTCATAGCAGCCCTATTTATAATAGCCAGAAGCTGGAAAGAACACAGGTATCCCTCAACAGAAGAATGGATGCAAAAAATGTGGTATATATACACAATGGAGTACTATTCAGCCATTAGAAACAATGAATTCATGAAATTCTTAGGCAAATGGATGGAGCTGGAGAATATCATACTAAGTGAGGTAACCCAGTCTCAAAAGATCAATCATGGTATGCACTCACTAATAAGTGGATATTAGCTTGGAAAACTGGAATATGCAAAACATAATCCACACATCAAATGAGGTACAAGAAGAATGGAGGAGTGGCCCCTAGTTCTGGAAAGACCCAGTGTAGCAGTATAAGACAAAACCAGAACAGGGAAGTGGGAAGGGATGGGTGGGAGAACAGAAGGAGGGAAGGGGGCTTATGTGACTTTCGGGGAGTGGGGAACCAGAAAAGGGGAAATCATTTGAAATGTAAATAAAAAATATATCGAATAAAATTAAAAAAAAAAAAGTATTGTTCCTCCTGCAGGACTGCAAACCTCTTCAGCTCCTTAGATCCTTTCTCTAGCTCTTCCATTGGGGACCCTATGCTCAGTTTCTTTGTTGGCTGTGAGCTATGGGTATTTTGATCGCCCTTCTAAGAAAGATCAAAGTATCTACACTTTGGTCTTCCTTCTTCTTGAGCTTCATGTGGTCTGTGAATTGTATCTTGGGTATTCAAAGAGTAAACATGGAGGGACTCATGGCTTCAGTTACATATGTAGCAGAGGATGATCTTTTCAGACATCAATGGGAGAAGAGGCCATTGGTCGTGTGATGCCCCAGTGCAGGGGAATGCCAGGTCAGGAAAGTGGGGGGAGGGGCTGGTAAGCAGGGGAAGCAGGAATGGGATAGGGGTTTTTTGGAAGGGTAATGAGGAAAGGGCATAACATTTGAAATGTAAATAAAGTAAATATCTAATGAAAAAGAAAAAAGAAAAAATTTAACTCGTAAATTTTCATATAAATATGTATTACATGTTGAACATATACTCTATACTTGATAAGCCCTTTAATTAATTAATTAATTCATTATTATTTATTTTTATTTTTATTTTCTATATTCTTTGTTTACATTCCAAATGATTTTCCCTTTCCTGGCTCCCCCCTGTCCCTCCGCTTGTTCTCCAATCAACCCCCTCCTTCTTCTCTGTCTTGGTATTCTCCTACAATGCTGCATCAAGCCTTTCCAGGACCAGGGCCCTCTCCTTTCTTCTTCTTAGGAATCATTTGATATGTGAATTGTATCTTGGGTATTCAGAGCTTCTGGGCTAATATCCACTTATCAGTGACTGCATCCCATGTGTGTTCTTTTGTGATTGAGTTACCTCACTTAGGATGATATTTTCCAGATCCAACAATTTGCCTAAGAATTTCATGAATTCATTGTTTTTAATTGCTGAGTAGTACTCCATTGTGTAAATATACCACATTTTCTATATTTATTCCTCCACTGAGGGACATCTGGGTTCTTTCCAGCTTCTGGCTATTATAAATAAGGCTGCTGTGAACATAGTGGAGCATGTGTCCTTATTGCCTGCTGGGGAATCCTCTGGGTATATGCCCAGGAGAGGTATAGCAGGGTCCTCCGGAAGTGTCATGTCCAGTTTTCTGAGGAACCACCAGACTGATTTCCTGAAAACCCCTTTCTTTTCCCTTCTGCCTTATGTTAGTTTTATGTGCTCCCTTAGACAGTGCTTAGTGGCATCTGAAAGCTGAAGTACTGATTTAGTGTTCCCTTAATGCAATCAAAAGCAAAGTTCCCTAAGATCTTTGGATTCAGAAAAATCCTTTGCTTTATCTCCCAAATTTAACTGTCCTAACAAGTCTGTGTGTGTGTGTGTGTGTATGTATGTGTGTGTGTGTGTGTGTGTGTGTGTGTGTGTTGAGAGAGAGAGAGAGAGAGAGAGAGAGAGAGCGCTTCTGCTGTCATGCCATAGATACATATATGGTCATATGTATGTATATAAAATATACGAATCACAAATGAAAGGAGAGATATTTGTCCTTTGAAAGAAGCCTTGATTTGCTTAATATGGTAATCTCCTGCAAGCAACATATTTTCATTCTTTTTTTTGTGGCTAAAACACTCCATTATGTATATGTTAATTTTTATACACTCTTTTGTTAACAGACACTTAGGGTCGATGCATTTAGCCACTGTGAATTGTGAAACGCTGGTGTTCAGCTGTCTTTGTGATGCTTGATGTGATGTTATTTGGGTAAATATTGTGGAGTGGTAAAGCTGGATCACATGGAAGATCTGTTTTCTCATTGGGTCAGTTGTGATATGATTGGTATTGATTGAGATCCTCTAACCAGAATAGATGGAAAGTTAGGGAGCCCTTGCTCTGTGCTCTCTCGCTCTGTGTTGGCATTAGGTTCCAGTTTTGGAATCAAGGGGTGAAGTTGGGGCTGGAATTTTTTCAAAAGAGCCAGACCATTTAGTAATTGGTATTCAAAAGGTATTTTAGGACACAGATCACATGTGGTGTTGACCATCTACGTCTCATTTAATTTTATATTAGTTACTTTTCTATTGTTATGATAAAACCCCATGAACAAGGCAACCTGTAGAATGAAGAGTTCCTTTCAGCTTATGGTTTCAGAAAGTTACAGTCCATGATGGCAGATTGGAGGGAGTGGGCAAGGGGCAAGATGGCTGGAGCACAAGTTGAGGGCTCACATCATGAACAATAAACACAGAGAGAAGAGGACAAGCCAGAAATGGTGTATGGGTTTGTAACTTCCTTGTGGCACACTACTTCTAGCAATGCCACGCCTCATAAACCTGCCAAAACAGTGCCACCAACTGAAGACAAGGCATTCAGAGGTCTGAGCCAATGGGTGGCATTAACAGTTAAACTGTGCCGGGCGGTGGTGGCGCATGCCTGTAATCCCAGCAGGCAGGCAGATTTCTGAGTTTCAGGCCAGCCTGGTCTACAGAGTGAGTTCCAGGACAGCCAGGGCTATATAGAGAAGCCCTGTCTCGAAAAAACCAAATCCAACAAAACAAAACAAAACAAAACCAAAACAAAACAGTTAAACTGCTACAGTCTTTAGCACAATCCAAGGCGATGAGCAGAGTGCCTGCCCTCAAATGACTCAGCAGGTGTTGATTGAAAAGAGAAGATGAATCTTGTAAAATTTTGTTCCTTGCTATGTGTACAAAGAATAACACTAGGTTTCCAGAGGCTTAAGTCATGGGCTGATAGCATCTTGATTTCAGTGGACAATCTAAAATCCAATCCAATGGGTTAGGTGTCTGTCCACTGAGTTGTGATGCATTATCATGATACCAAGGAGAGAGAAACTAAAACATGGTTTCTCACAGAGTGAGCATCTAAGAATTGCAACAATTCTTCAGAGTGCCAAAGCAGTGCTCATTTAGGAGATGTATGAGCTATGCATAGTTATAAAATTGGATTAATAACATAGAAGTTACAAGGCAGAACTCCATGAACCCAGAGAAGCTTATAGGAAAATGGTCACCACCATTTACCTGGAACCTTCTGTTTCATATCCTTTGAGAATAGTTTCCATGACCATCTTAACAGAACCTTAGGACCAGGATCTCTCTCTCTCTCTCTCTCTCTCTCTCTCTGTGTGTGTGTGTGTGTGTGTGTGTGTGTGTGTGTGTGCATGCGTCTGTCTATATACAGGCCAGAGGACAATCTTTGGTGTCATTCCTCAGACACTATCTACCTTGGTTTTTTTTCATCCAGGGTTTTTCATTGACTCAGAACCCATAATATAGGTTAAGTTGTTTAGCCAGTGAACTCCAAGAATCTGCCTGTCTCTGCTTCTGTTGTGTTGGTGTTGCAAGGGTGTGCCATCCTGCCCAGCTTTTTATTTTTTAGTAGACTCTGGAGGATTAAACTCAGATCTCCACACATGCCAGGACAGCACTCTACTGCGTGAACCATCACCCTAGCCTTCCAGGGCTATTTCTAAATAAATGATGTGATTGCATTAAAATAGTACATCTAACCTCTAGCTTGGACTGAAGGACCCCACTCA
This sequence comes from Apodemus sylvaticus, assembly GCF_947179515.1. Lineage (NCBI taxonomy): Eukaryota > Metazoa > Chordata > Mammalia > Rodentia > Muridae > Apodemus > Apodemus sylvaticus. Next base: position 59,388,726 of record NC_067479.1, on the reverse strand, counting down.
AATTAAACTGACAGACATTTATTGAGCGTCCAATGACAGTGGTCTAGACAGTAGAAAACAAACCCAAAGATAAACATGTCGTTAGAGGGGGTACAGCGTGGTGACATTATAGGGTCTGACATGCAGTAGATGCTTAATAAATATTCATTTCATGTAGGAACAAGGAAAGGATGAATACTACAACTGTCATGTGGAATAAACTCTGTTAGAAAATCTAATATCAGAATTTATGAGAGGAAATGCATGGAGGCTCTGAGATCGCACATCAAGAAGGGATATTAAAGAGTAGGTGAGCTGACAACGTGAGCTGGGGACACAGAGGCCACAACAGTTCGCTCGATGCAGCAGAGCTCGCTGTGGCTGTGCCTGTGGGAGAGCATCTTTATTAACCCAGTCCTCTAGGCTTCACGGTTTCCCTTTCCTATTGGCATCGCATCAAAACCTTGCTTTAGTTTCTCTTTGCACGTAATCATGTAAGAACTGTTATTATGCGTTTCCTTGGACAGCATCTCTCTATGTTCCCCAAGCTCGGGGATGTGGGCATTAGCCCGAAAACAAGTGATTGTGTGTCGGTCGTAACAAGAAGGTTCTTTTGGGAGAAATGAGTCATCCTGCAGATTGAACTTTTAATAAAGAAAGCTTGTTGATGGCTTTTATGATCCTCATAAAACCTGGGAACATGTGGCTTGTACACACACGTGTGCACACACACATACACAGAGGCACACACACATTGAATGAGATACCCAGTGGTACATCTGTCTGCCCTGAGGCCAGAGTGATACAGGATTTTACTGCAGCAGCATCCTTGAGGATGCTCACAAAAACTGCTGATGTTTCTAAGGACCACATGGCTCTCTATCACCCTTTACCTTTCTTCCTTTCTTATCCTTCCCATTCCAGTCCATCACTTCCCAGTAACCCTAAATAAGATTGCTATTGGAGGTACGATGAGTTACATTTAATTCTTCCACAATCTCCACTATTTTTTTTATTTCTACAACAGCACAAATACTTAGCAAAACAATATGTATGATTGGTTATACTAAGTATCCAGACTAAACAGTTTTTCCGAGGAAGCTATGGAGGCCTCAATTGATTCTTTCCCTCATTACTGTATGATCTATGCATCTGCTTCCTAGGACAGGAAGCCTCAGGAATAAATAGTCAAGACATTTACTGAAACTGTTTAGTTATTCCAAATGAGTAGCTATAATAGCCCATGCAAAAAACTCAAAGCTGGCAGACTCAGGGAGAGCTTCACATTTTCATCCCTGTTCCCTAATAGTTAGCACACACATGCAAACACACACACACACACACACACACACAAACACACACACATATGCACACACACATGGACATGCACACACACACATACACAGACACATACTGACACACACAGACTCATACACATTAAAGACTGTTCCTCTGCCATACACACATACACACATACACAAACACATACACACATGCAAATGCACATGCACTAAAGACTGTTCCACTGCTACACACACACACATACATACACACCCACATGCACAGACACACACTTACATGCACACACACTAAAGACTGTTCCTCAGCTACACATACATATACACACATGTGCACACACACATAGTCACATGCACACATAGAAACACATACACACTAAAGTATCCAGTGCCTGTTACACACACACACACACACACACACACACACACACACACACACTCACACATTGAAAGCTGTATGTCTTTTACATGCATATGCCATTTAGTAAACATCTACTGCTGGTCTGTTGCTATGGTATGGCTGTAATCTGCTCCTATCAGAATTCATCTTGAATTTTTATTGTTGTGTGACGGTTAGCTATAGGAGGTAATAGGTCATGTGGAATCTAGACTTATGGGGAGATTATGTCCATCCTGGAAGCCTGTGTCAGTTACAGTTGAATCAGCTGAGGTCTCCATAGCTTCCTCAGAAAAACTGTTTAGCCTAGATACTTAGTAAAACCAATCATACTGTTTTGCTAAGCATTTGTGTTGTATGCAGGTTGTCTGAGAGTGCCGTATCTTGTAGGTCCCCTCCGGTACACACACACACACACACACACACACACACACACACACACACACACACACACACACGTCTTCTCTTTTGCTTTTTTGCCCTTCATGGAGTACATGGGCCCTTGTCAGAAGTAGAAGATACTCACACCTTCCCGGCTTCCAGAAATGAATCAAAACAAAACTTTTAAAATAATTTTTTATAAATTACTCTGTCTTGAGTATTTTTCTATAGCAACAGAAAAATGAACTAACAGGCTTATACTTTGTTTTTGAAGAATATTTTAATTAAAATATATAAACATAAACAGCTCAGACATCACATGGTGGGTTCTTAAATATCATCTTATACAACAAATATCTCCAGGTGCCTGGGCCACTTGGGAAAGGTAAGAGTCTTGTAACAGGTGTAGATCCACCCTGGAAGAACCTATCGCTAGGGAACATGTAGAGATTTTTTTTTTTATCCTGGAGAAGCATCAGGGGAAGTGCCCTTACCCCAATTCAGACAGGAACAGGAATTTCATTGCTTGGACTATTCCTACCCTGGGTTACTTTCATATTCCACAGATATGAGAGGGGGACAGAAATTTCCATTCTATCTCCATTTAAATGAAGAACACAAGATAAGTTGTGGACAAATGTAACCACAAACATTTCCACAATTGAATGAAGTCCTCTCCATCTGACCCATGCTTCCAACTTCCTATGTCACACTTGACTGTTCCAAACAGCTAACTGTAGTCTATTAAAGCCCTACAAGAAAGAGCACTGCAACCACGTTCTGACAGGCCAAGATTCAGTGAGGCATGGGAGGGACTAGGGACACACTGGCATGAGAGGTCTGGCCACAAGCTCTGCCCACCAGGCAAATGAACCTCTGGCCATCATTTGTGTTGAATAAACCGTCCAACATAGAAGGTTGAACATTTTTCTTTAACCTTTGCCTCTATTGATTCTAAGATGTCATTAACCCAGGAAAGTGAGAAACTGTAAGTCACAGGATTCCACAGGGAACAGATAGGAAGACTCAAGTCACTGTGAAAAGAGAACTAAGCTTGAAGACAAACAATGTCAGTTTCCAGAGGAGTCCAGCCATGGCAGATTCACTCAGCCCAAACTTGGAACTAGCCAAGACATCTCAAGAAAGTGAGTGAGCACACTGTAGCATATCCAGACCACAGGGTATTGCTTGGGCCGGGGAGGTGGCCTAAACCACTTATCAGGCAAGTATGAGATCCTGAGTTCAGATCCCCAGGATCCACTTAGAGCATAGAATTCAGAAACATGTATCTGCAGTCCTATGGCTTCTGTGGTAAGAGAAGAGGCAGAGACAAGTTGGAAGGAAGTTTACAGGGCAGCGGGTTTGGCTTATAGCTGTAGCAAATAATAAGAGATCAGAGAGCCTACCTAAAACAAGACAGAAGGCAAGGACCAACACCTAAGGTTGTCCTCTGACTTTGACATACTCTGTTGTAGGCACATACCTGCACACACACACACACACACACACACACACACACACACATACATACACACACACACATACACACACACACTCACACACACATGCATGCACACATGAACATGCACACACATAGAGGTGGGCTATAAAAAAAGACATAGAGTGATCTTAAATGAAAAGACAATTTGAAAACACTACAAATTATGATTTCACCTAAGTGACATTCTGGAAAAATTATGGAACAGGAGGAGGATCATTTCTAGGGATTATGAGGGAAAGGGAGGATGAAAAGGCAGCTCAGAAAAGATTTTTAGGGCAGCATTGCCAGGAGCCTGCCCAAGCAACAGTTGTCTACAGAAGGCAGTGATGGGGGCAGCATTGGCAATATTTGGGGGCAAAACTGACTTTTGCAAGGGTTAAAATGTTGCTCGTTATCTTGAACTCTCTGCTGTTCTGAGGTCAGAAGCTGCTGTCATCAGGTGATTAAGTATTAAGTAAAGGATTTATTAGTTAAGTAAAGGATTTATTGCTAGGGCTCCTTTCTCCCATGTTGGCCAGACAAGAGGCTTGGAGCTCATTAACACTTTGTGAACCACACATAAAAGAAAGGAAAAGAATTTAAAACTTTTACACAGGCAATATGTACAGACTTACACACACACACACACACACACACTGGGTGGGCTCTACCACCTGTCTCATCAACTCCACTAGTGTTCATGCAAACTTACATAATATACATTGTATTAGTCAGAGTTCTCTAGATCCACAGAACTTATGCAATGTCTCTCTATATTGAGGGAATTCATTGTGATATCTTTGTCTTATAGTCTGTAGTCCAACTAACCCAACAATGGGCAGCTGTGGATGGAAAGCCCAAGAATCTAGTAGTTGCCCGGCCCCACGAGGCTAGTTGTTTAAGGTGGTTTTCTGTAGAAGTAGGTCCTAACAAATGTGCTGGCAAGTAAGTGCAAGCAGTCAGAGAAGAGTGAATCTTCCTTCTTCCAAAGTCCTTAGGTAGGTTTCTAGCAGAGGATATGGCCTAGATTAAAGGTATGTACCATCACACCTGGGTCTGGGACTTGTTTTGTCCTGGGTTGACCTTGAACTCAGATATCTCCTTGCCTCAGTCTCCTGGCATTAAAGGGGTGTACTACCTTGCCTGGGCCTAAGATTTTCATGGCCACTGTGCCTTAAGATCTCCATGCCAAGATCCAGGTCAGAAATGGGTGTCTTCCAGCCTCAAGATCTAGATCACAGATGTGCCCTCCAATTCTGGATTGTAGTTCATTCCAGGAATAGTCAAGTTGACAACCAGGAATAGCCATTACACATATATACCTACACACATATGAACAAACAGACATATACATATATACATTTGGTGGATGGGCAGAGCCTGCCAAGCCACACATATACATTTGGTGGGTGGCTGGGGCAGAGCTCCAGATGCCACATTTCATTCCTTCTCTCTGGCAATCTATACCTTCTTAGATAAAAGTTCTTTAGAAATTACCTCATAGATAAAATGTTATACAAAAAGGGAGTTACAGAAGGATGTTGATATTAAGTTCAAAGCAGTGTTTCTATAGGTTCATTATAAGTTCAAAGCAACAGTTTCATGTGGCCCTGCTTTATCATACTGTACACCTGTGGCTTCATCCTTGGACCTGACCTAGAATAAATGTTTTTCATTGATCACAAATTTATTCCAAGCCTATTTCTCTTTTTAGTATAATTGTGAAAGCTCATTGTATTTATTATTATGCAGCCTTTACTCATTATTCTATGAGATGAGGGCAGATTCTATTCTTAATTCTAACTTTATTAGATCTTTCTGGAAAAACAACTAAAACCACCTCTTAAAACTTTCTTCCTGAAATTATTTGAATCAAATCAGGAATTCTATAAAATTATTAATCAAAACAGCATTAATTCATGAAAATTCATCTTCACGATGACTGGCAGAAAATCTGTCCAATAGGGTGGACTGATGTTCTGCAATCATTAGACCATGTAATAGTGATAGGAAGAAACAATTCTGAGATGAAGTCTCTTGGAACCTTGCCTTTCAGACTTCACCTTCATAAGCCATGCAAAAATGGTGGGCCATCTCCAGGAAAGTCACCTGCTAGCTTCAGACTCTCCTAGATGGCTCCTGACACAGTATGATTGTCAACTAGACATTAAGGAGGCAAGTCTCTGGGTACATCCGTGAGGGATTGTCTAGATTCAATTGGTCTGTTGGTATGTCTGTGTGGCATTATCTTGATATGATAATTATGGGAAACGCTGCCCACTATGAGTGACACCATTCCCTAGGCAACAGATTCTGAACTGTGTAAGAATAGAGAAAGTGAGCTGAACACTGGCATGTATATATTTGCCCACTGTTCTCTGCTCTTCACTATAAATGCAATAAGACCAGTTCTTTCAAATTTTGATGGACTATATTCTGGAGCTCTGAGCCCAATCAACCCTTTCCATCTCAAATTGCTTCTGTCAAATTATTTTAACAACTGGAAAAGAAAATAGGGTAGGCAGTGAAACTGTTCTGTGCAATGATCAATCCTGGACATTTTGTGCCTTGAAACCTGTAGAAGGTGCAACACCAAGGCTTTTCTTCAGGTTAAATGTGGTTCCTAGAGGGAGGCTCTAAGACACAGAAAACTAACTAGATAAAGCCCAGAAACTTATGAGTCACAAAGCCAGCCCTCAAGGTTATAAGAAGTGGTGGACATTGTTGGGGAGAGGAGACTCTCCAGTGGAGCTGTCTACAGCTGGGCCCACAGCCCCTGGGGTGCAGCTTTGTGAGTCATCATCTATGCTGTGCTGGGCTTCTTGGTGATGTATCTACCTCCAAGTCATCCCTGCTCTTGTAAGTAATTCCAATAAACCCACTGACTCACCAAGCTAGTCTTTGGTAGAACTATTTCTTTAGTCTGTTGCTAGTGCTATATCTAGGGTGGATAGATGTCTTCAGAAGTCACACAATAGAACCCCAAGACACACTATGGATTTGGGCAGACAGCACTGTCAAGTTTAGATTCATCCACTGAAACAAACATACCATGCTCCGCATGTTTTGGGCCAGTTAGTGGATGTGTGTTCTAATCAGTTTTTCTGTGACCTCAAAACCACTCTGAAGCATACAGTCTCCTAGAAAATCTAATGTGGATCCCAGCTCTTTCTTCTGCCCCAAGTCCTTGATTTACTGGCTGACCTAACAACCCAATAACTGAGAACCTGTTCCGGTCTTACTTATGTTCCAACCCCACTCTCCTTCCTTCTATTAGGTTCCTCAAGTCTCTCTTAAATGAGGAGTGCTTTTCTAGTGCATCCACTGAATTTTGAATATTCAAAGACTGTGCTGTTACCTCCCTAAGGGCTAGAACATTTTGCCCCATTTTCTTGTGCATAGTCTGCCATGAGCACCCTTCTCTCAGGGTTAATTCTCATCTGTCTTCCTTATGGAATCTTTTATTCTGCATGCTTTTCAAGCCTTGCCTAGGACAGCAAGCTAGATGGTAGTTTGCTGCTGGAAGCCATTAGGCATCCAGGGAGGTCCCCTGACATCTTCCTTAAGCGACATCTTAGGGCCATCCATGAAGCTGCTCAGGCATTGGGGAGTGCAGCACTTCTGGATGTTGGAGGGAATTGATTTCGAATCCATTAGCATAATTCTGCCTGGAGATATTGATCACGGGAAGGACACCCCCATCACTAAAAACGTTGCATTACTTTTGCTTAGGACGGTCAGAGAGATGAAAAGAATGAGGCTCCATGGTGGAGAAAAGTCTCTGCATTGTGTTGGATGCAGGAGGATTTCTGCATTTAAGGCTGAATTGCTTATGGTAGGACATACATTGCTTTAGCTCACCAGAGGCTGCAGGTTACTTTATTCAGAACAAAGACAGCGTGATCAGCCTCACAGATGGCTCCCTCTGGCTTTCTCAGGAGAGCCCCTAAAGTCCATCAGGCTCTGCCTTCTCTCCTTATTCTTTGATAAAGAACTAATCTAATAACCCATCTCCTGTCATGCTCCCCAATTGTTAATTAAATGGGAGTTGGTGATCAATTGGTCTGGATTAACATAATTAATCTTTAAATCATACATATTCAAAAGGCCCTAAGAAGCATCTGGGTATTTTCCTAACAATTGCTAGAGATGATCAAATTAATACCAGCATTCTGAATTAGCTGATGTCTTCGAGAGAGGAATCTCCTCAAAGTGGTATCTTTAAAGACGGGAAATCTCATTGGAATGAAGGAGAATGGATATTCTTTGGGAGAATTAATTGTCAAAAATAGTATTTTGCAAAATAATAAAATCCTCTGCTGGGGTTCCAGAATGAGCAAAGCACAGAAGCCGTGCCTGCATTTGTCTTTTTGTGGCGGCTGGCCTTTAACAGCTGAGCCCCCTCTCTTGCCTGCCCACCCCGAAACTGCCAGCCCTCTAAGGAGCTCTGCTACAGCATCAGTGCAGATGAAGAACCACAAGCAGTCTTCCATTTCCCAAGAAACCCAAGCACTAATGGCATTACCTACACATTACCTACACATACTTGACTTTATGCTGTTTGGACCCAGATTTACCACATCAAAGACTCATCAATTCTGTTTCCTGGGCACTGAGAATGAAGGATTCTTATGTGATCATTGAGTTTAGTTGCAGGAACCAGAGTAAAAGGCGGGGCACAGACAGACAACTATAATTCAATGTGTTAGGAGCTTGCAACTTTTCTTTCTTTCTTTTTTTTTTTAGTATAGAATAGAGTTTATTCAGAGTAGGGGATGGGAGTTAGTGGTAGAGAGAGGCAGAGAGAGAGGGGGAGAGAGAGAAAGAGAGAGAGAGAAAGAGTGAGAGAGTAGAGAGAGTTAGAGTGGAGGGGGGGAAGAGCCCAAGGGGCAGAGAGGTGAGAGAATGTGGGAGAGTGGAGAGCAAAAGAGCGAGCTTGCAACTTTTAATCCACCCTCATGATCATCAGGTTTGAAGCAAAGGGCCACTAAGAATGTGTACCTCTGTGTTCACCCTTACTGTTTGTTTCTTCTGTTCTGCTAAGAAGACATTGGCTGGCACCTGCTTTAATTAATAGCTGAGACCTCCAGCCATCCATCACCTTCTTTAGGCCAAAGTCAATTCCTCTGACCCAGTGGGGGTTTTCATTGCTGCAGTCATCCCTGGTCTGCAAGAGATTTGATACTGAATGCTAATGGCATTCAGTTCAGCAGAGGATGTGTGTGTGTGTGTGTGTGTGTGTGTGTGTGTGTGTGTGTGTGTGTGTAGCTGGAAGAAGCTGGTTTATAACAATAGCTTTTGTTTAGCCAGCAAGCCGGAAGAACTGGGCTCAGGGACTAACCCCCCACATATCAGCGCAGCTGGCTTCTATGTCAACCTGCGTGCTCCTCGAGGTCACCAAGCTGCTATTTATGGAGGATTTTTAATCCCATAGAGACCTTTAAATAAAGTATGCAGTTTCAGTCATGTTTTACACACACACACACACACACACACACACACACACACACATAATGCCTGTACTCTAAGTATATGGTGTATGGATATGCCCCATTTTACCTGGATGATGTGGGCTTCTTTCTTTCTTTCTTTCTTTCTTTCTTTCTTTCTTTCTTTCTTTCTTTTTCTTTCTTTCTCTCTCTCCCTTTCTCTCCCTCTCTCTCTCTCTCTCTCTCTCTCTCTCTCTCTCTCTCTCTTTCTTTTTTTGCCTTGTTATTGATTGGTTCTTTGTGAATTTCACATCATGCACCCCAATCTTCCTCATCTCCCCTTCCTTTCATACCTGCCCTCCATCCTTGCAACTTCACCCAAAACAGGGAAAAAAATCTCAGTGTGGAGGTTGTAGTGTATTTCAGTATGTCCCATAGTACATCCCTTTGTCCACACTTCTTTGCCTTCAAACGTTCATTGCAGTGACTTGTCTGTCTGGTACGAGGCCTTTGGCTTGGGTCTGAAGGACTGGTCCCTTGATGTGCTCCAGTAGTTCATCATCTGGTAGATGTTGGGTTGGGTCTATTCAAAGCCCTGGATCTGAGCCTGAGAGGCATCTGAGCTGGTCAGCCCAGCAGCTCTCCCACTCACCACCCCATCGCCAGGGCCATCTCTATCTTGCTGCCCAGGGGAGGGAGGTGCAGAGCCTACTCTTCCGAGTATATACGGTCTTTGGTATAAGCTAGAATCCTGAGGAAGCAGGTTCCAATAGATGTGCTGATAAACAAGTGCGAGCCCTTCCTCCTCCCATTGTCCGTGTGTAGGCCTGCAGCAGAGGGTATGGCCCAGATTAGCAGTGTGTATTACCATGTTGCTCTTGGAGCTTGCTCTGTGCCAGGTTGGCCTTGAGCTCAGAAATCTCCTCACCTCTGTTTCCTGGGATTAAAGGTGTGTACCACCTTGCTTGGGCCTAAGTGTTTCACCACCACTGTCTCAAGATCCAGATCAAAATCATGTGCCATCCCATGTCAAGATCCAGATCAAAAGCCTGTGTCTTCCAGCCTCAGCATCTGGGTCACAGGTGTGCTCTCCCTTTCCTGACTGTAGTTCATTCCAGATGTAGTCAAGTTGACAACTGGGAATAGAAAGCCAGCAAGAAGACTTGAGACACTGAATAGTAATAGTAGCAACAACAACAACAATAGTAATAACAATAATAGAGGCAAGGTTAGACCGTTTATTGGTTGGCCTGGAGCTGTAGAACAGATTAAATCTCAACAGCACTGGCTTCCTACTCTAGCCTCAGGCCCATCTGCAGCATTGAGAACGTAAGGATTTCTCTTGGTTTCTCTCAGTTCAGACTTGATTCCCTCTGTAATATGTGTCTGGTCATGTACCAGGTGCACAGGAAGGAAAGCATTTCCACTAAATGACATAGGGTCTGTCTTGTGTTGAAAGAGATTTTTAATTTTCTTTATGCTATTCTATAATTTCCAAGTTTTGATAACAAACATATCAAACTGGAACGAAGGCAATGCATTATATTAAAATCAAAATACCTCTCATGGTGATCCTATAGCACCCTGAGCATTATGTAACCAGTGTTTTATAATCCCCTTTCTATGTATCTGTCCATCTCATTAGGCCGTGGACACACACAGGGCTAGTCATTTCTCCTTGAGCTCCGTTTACAGCCATTTACAGAAGTGTCTGTCATGCTGGAGGCAGGGTGTGTGCTGAATGAGTCAGGGAAGGAATCTATGACTAATGCTATCAGATGAACAATGGATGTCTTCACGGCAGTTTGCCTTTCTCATCTGCCTCCACAGTGGATAAAGACGCCTCTAAGTAGCAGAAGAAGGAGTTCTCTTTGTCATCTGTCTGCTCTCTCCTGGAAGGGCTCCCTGTCTCCCCCAGATACCTACAGGCAAAGGTAGACTTTGTACATTGCCCTGCGTTTAGCTAGGCAACACTCTAAAGGGTATCTGTTCCACCCCTGAGTGCACTGTGAATAAATTCAGACTCAGGATCCCAGAATAGGTATTTTCTAAAGTTACAGCCCCAGGACAATACTCTCACAGGGCGCAAAGGAGACCTGCGCATGCTCAATAGAGGCTTCATTCCGGAAGGCTCCTTGACATCTGTGATATCAGTGAGTTCTTTTGTTCTGTGGACTCCAGCCCACTAGAGCCTGGAAGTAAGGGTCTGCAGAGGAGGCAAGGCCGCAGGGACCTGCAGGAGGCATTGTGAGGAGGGAGAGAGTAGCTGTCCTTTGAGGATCCTATTCTGTTGCTGCTTAGGGACATTGTTTGGTTTCTTTCTGCAACAGAAGAGCTGAGCTGCCTCCCAGGTACCCCTAGCTAATTAGGTTACCTGGGAGCTATTCTGGGGTGACATCTAGTCATTGGAAGAGGGAATACCAGGAATCTGTGGCTTGAAAGTCACTGTCCTCACGAAGCGACTGTGCCCTTTCTTGTCCATCCCTGCACGGATGCTTTTGGTTCTCAGCTCTGCAAAGAAACTGCTGATTCATCTCCTTCCTCTCCCCGTCGCCGGGATAAAAGAGTATAAATAATTTACAGTAAGATATGAAGACAAGCAGTGGTTTTAAATTTGTTGCATTCTTGGCCTGAATTGCTTTTCGTGACAATGAATTAAACTAAAAAGGCCACCAATGGCTGCATTTTAATATGGTTGGAACCATGCCTCTTTCTGCAAAGTCCTAGCTTGAAGGTCAGGAAGTTTTATATTGCTTTTAGTGTGTGTGGAGAATGAACATCCATCCATCCATCCATCCATCCATCCATACATACATACATACATACACACATACACACATACATACACACATATGCACATACATACACACATACACACATACATACATATATGCATACACACATACATACATATACTGTGTATGTATGAGAGACAGAAAGAGAGACAGAGAAATGGAGAGATAGATATGGAGAGAGAGAAAGAGACACAGACAGGCAGATAATGGCCTCAAATCTTATTTCTTAGGTGCCACCCACCACCATGCTTTTGAGACAAGGTGTCTCTCCTTTAACTGAAACTCACCATGTAGGCTAGACTGACTATGAACCCCAGAAATCTGTCTGATTCCACCTCTATATAGCTGGAAATCCATGCCCCAGCCATATGGACTGAGCCATCTCCCCTGCCTAGTGTTAGGGTCTTAATGCATCTTGTATTAGAGAAAGAACTGTTTTATGGGAAGATAAGAGACGGGCGGCCCTGATGGCCGCACACCCTCCTCACACCCTGGGGAAAGGAGCTCATCAAAGAACACCACCTGCTGAAAAGCAGAAGCTCAGAAGCCTCAACACAGTTGAGTGGAGATGGAGCCACTTTGTTAACCTTAATTAGATAATTTTGGAGTTGATTTCAATCACACAGGACATCACTACAGGCAGCGGCAGTGTCAAAGCGAAGGTTCTGTTGCTCCAGGTTAAGTGTGGGCTCCTGGTGGGATGATTATCTTGAGTGCCTTTCCCTTCTACAGAAATTGCTTTACTCAGGGGATCTGGCTCACTTGGTGGCGCCCTCAGAGTATTCCACAAACAACCAGGCAGCCCTTCCTCAATGTTGATAATCCTGGTTCTTGTTTCCTATTGTCATCCAGTCTAAATCCTGCCTTCTTAGATTAGGTTACAGCTCCATTAATACGTATATGTACATTATACATAAATGTATAATTAAACATAATCTACAAATTCATGAAGAATTTCATAATACAATGTTTTTATATATGTTTACTCCCCATTACCTTCTGCTAGTTCCACCCCTTCTTCACATTTTCCTCTCACTGTTGTTTAATACCCTGGATACAGTTTGTTCTGCCCATATCCTCATGGGTATGGTGGCATCCCCTGGAGCATGACTGACCCTCCCCCATACCATCAGCTGACCAGAGGTCCTCAGTGGGGTCGGTTGTGGAGAAACAGTCCGCCTAGGTTTATCCTTTCACTTGGGCCAATTTTGTTCTGTGTTCACCTTGGTCCTGTTTGAAGCGGCTCCTCTGAGGATCTCGCAGGAGCTTGTAAATCACAGGGTCTATTCTTAGCTCACAGTTATCCCAGACTTTGCTGAATTTGACACTGTGGATGTGTGTTCCATTCACACCTCCCTCCCACACCTCTTGCCGCTGTGGTCTGTGAGACCCTATGCTGGCGTCCCTGTCTCTGCACTTCAGTCCCTGGCTCTCCTGTGACTCACACTGTGCCCTCGCTCTCCAGGCTTCCTGCTCCATGTTTGCTTAGTGTGTGCTGGGACTGCAGGTGCCATCCTACTCCACTGATGTGGAAACACAGAGCGTGTTTGCTCTCTGCACGTATATTGACTCTATGAGAAACAACACACAGAGGCCATATGCTTCTCTGTGTAGCCATGGCTGTCCTGGAACTCGCTCTGGAGACCAAGGTAGCCTTGAGCTCATAAAGATCCATCTGCTTCTGAATTCTGAGTGCTGGAATTAAAGGTTTGTGCCATCACCATCCAGCCAGATGCCAGCCCTTTATCTTTATGAACCCAGGGTTTCTTCCTTTGAGAGTATATAACTGTACCCCGATATCATTACATCATTGTTTGCTTCCCCCCTGTACTGGCTGGTTTTGTGTGTCAACTCGACACAGGCTGGAGTTATCACAGAGAAAGGCGCTTCAGTTGGGGAAGTGCCTCCATGAGATCCAGCTGTGGGGCATTTTCTCAATTAGTGATCAAGGGGGGAGGGCCCCTTGTGGGTGGTACCATCTCTGGGCTGTATTCTTGGGTTCTATAAGAGAGCAAGCTGAGCAAGCCAGGGGAAGCAAGCCAGTAAGTAACATCCCTTCATAGCCTCTGCATCAGCTCCTGCTTCCTGACCTGCTTGAGTTCCAGTCCTGACTTCCTTTGGTGATGAACAGCAATGTGGAAGTGTAAGCCGAGTAAACCCTTTCCTCCCCAACTTGCTTCTTGGTTGTGATGTTTGTGCAGGAATAGAAACCCCGACTAAGACATAACACCACCATTTTGCAAGTCACTCATATTTAATAATCTGAAACTCATTCACACTAGGCAGGTACTATACTCCTGAGCTGCATCCTCACCCTGTGTCTTAGTTAGGTTTCTATTGCTGTGGTGAAACACCATAAGCCTAAACGACTTAGGGAAAAGGGGTTTATTTCAGCTTACCTGTCCTGATCACACACCTTCATGAAGGAACTTGGAGGGAGCCTGGAGGCGGGAGCTGATGTAGAGGAGTGATGCTCACTGGCGCATGGACTGCACATCTGCTTCTTACAGCGCCCAGGACTGACCACCGGTCCATGGGTAGGCCTACCCCACAGTGAGCTGGGCCCTCCCTAATCAGTCAAGAGAGTGTGCCACAGGCTTGCCCATAGGCCAATCTGGTGGGGGCATCTTCTCAATTAAGGTTCCTTCTTCCAAAAAAGGCTCCAGCGTGTGCCAAGTCGACATAACACCTAGCCAGCATACCTTCATTTACTCTTATGTTAAAATTGTATTTCATCATGTTACTTCCATAGTAAGGACTGTTCATTCTGTCATAGCCAAGCTTCTCGTTATTCCCATTTCTTCAAATGACCTTCTCTGACTTAGTCAAGTGTATCGCCTTCTTCTCTGCCAGGTCCTCGGTGCTTCATTTCACTCCACTGTTCTCAACTAGACAATCTTGTCCACTTGTCCTCCAGCTGGTCAAACTGCAATCGTTGTCTAAGAGTCTGTTTGCATGCGTTATCTTCTATCATCGGATGGTGACACCTTTGCTGACGATTTCCACGCCTTTAGTCCCTGCTACCATGGAATTCACCATTCATTGTCTACTAGCTTGTGTATGGTTAATTCCGTCTCTCACTTTAGTTGTGAACTTGCTATGCAAAAATCCTCTTATCCAACCCTTGCAAATAGTATGTGCTCAATAAACCTTTCATTGATTTACTATTCCTCAATTTAACCGAAGCTCATTGACTGAATAAATTATTGGGTGAATAAATCAACTTTGGTTGATTGACCCATTGATTGATTCTGTTGATTGAATGCAATATTGTGCACAGTTCCCTGCATTTTAATTTGAGGGGTGAGTAGCATCAATATTTTATTTCTTCCCACCTCCCAACAATTCCCGGAATAGAGTCCCATAAATAAACTCTTGGGATCGATATGTCTGCAATCACTTCCCGGTGCAGTTATGGAGAGCAGAACGTTAGTATCTGAATATTAATGACAGCATGAACCACTGTCCAATGACTTTTGCTTTGAAACATCAAAGACATGATATAAATCTCAATGGAAAGGCAAATTAAAGCCTGGCTTTCTTCCTAGAAGTGACACATTAAAAACCACATCATTTTTCTCTTTAAATCGAGAGAAGCCAGAAATCAGGGCAGAAGAGGCGATTCCAGTCCCCAGCCTGCTTAGTAGAAATCACTTGTTAAGGACTAAATGAGAGGCAAAAACATTTTTGCTCATATTGGTCTTGAAGGGCGTAGTGTCTTTCAGACTACACTGTTTCAGCTGGGTGTGCCAGGCACTGCGGTTTGTATCCGGCCTCCAAGAATTCAGGACGTGGAAGCTCAGAAGTTCAAGGCAAGCTTCTACTACTTAGAAAATTTGAGGCCAGCGTGGATCTGAGAATCTGCCTCAAAAAATAAATAAATACCCCCAGAGGACACAGTGGAGAAGTGGGAAGAATGACCTCAGGAGGAACGCTGTCC
Organism: Apodemus sylvaticus; assembly: GCF_947179515.1. NCBI lineage: Eukaryota > Metazoa > Chordata > Mammalia > Rodentia > Muridae > Apodemus > Apodemus sylvaticus. The sequence goes on along the minus strand of NC_067479.1, from coordinate 59,373,027 downwards.
TTGGAGTATGGCTTTCTTGTTGGACTCTTGATCACATGGTAGTTGTAATTGCTGGTGTGTGACCTGCAAAAGATCAGGGCATTGTATCCTGCAATGGGGGTGGGGAAAGGAGCCGTGAGGCCCTACCCATCCTTGTGACTTGTTGGTAGATATGGTATGAGGTAAAATAGAATCACAGGAACCCATTCTTCCATGATTGTTAGAGAAGGAAGAGGCATTTTCTTCAGTGGTATGACCTATGGTAAAAGGCCATGAATTTGTAAACAATCCCTCACCACATTCCTGTGAGCAACTCTCTTGAAACACAATGAGTAAGGGGGAAAAAAAAAAAGACAAAGTAGAATTGAAATAAGGGAAGATAACAGGAGAATACTAAAAGTACAACACATAAAAGTGTGATATTGCAAACCATTGTTATACATAATTAACATGTGCTAATAAAAATAAACAGCCCTTCCCCAAACACAAAAGCAACCTACACTGTCCTTTTGTAACAGCAAGGCTTTGTTAAAAACCTCTCTCTTATCTATTCAAACACATTTTTCTGTAATATAAACCTTGTTAAGGATGGAATTACAACTTCCAAATCCATATCTTACAGTCCTAACCCCACAATCTTCAGAACACAACTAAATTGGGAGATGAGGCCTTTCAAGGGGTGACTATGCCAAATCACATCTTTAGCTTGGCCTAGTCTGGTGTCCTTACCAACATAATAGATAAGGGCAAGGTAACCACCCACCAGCTGAGGAGAGAGTCCCCAAGAGAAAGCAAGCCTGGTGACACCTTGGTCTTAGACCTCCAGCTTCTGCACATGGGGAAATTACATTTTGTGGCTGAGGCCTTTGCCAGTGGTGATTGCCACAGCAGCCCAAGGAAACTGGGAATCTGTGTGGAGAATCACCCCAGTCTCCCCACCAGGTTGAGCTCATGGGCCAGCCCTAAGGGAAAGTGTGGCTTTCCCTATAGTTCGTAATGCATCACACACAGCTGATAGCTGAGCTTCCGGAGTGTCATGGGAATGCACGTACACCTTGTGTAGGCTTCATTAGAAAGCTCACTGTTGGGAGGCATGTGCTGGGTTTCCATAGGCTTAGTACTGTTTTGAACACTATGGTTAGCACTAAAGACACAGACTTTGTCTCCAGAGAAAGTATTTTGAATGGACCCATACAAAATGAAGAGCTGGCAGTCTTGTAAAGACATGCTATCTATGTGGTTAGATGTGATAATAATAGGTCAAGATACAGTTCAAGAAATAGAAAGAAGTTATGGTATAGGAGATATATGTTTCTGGCTTTTCAAATGCAAGGTCAAGGATCTTGTGACTGCAGTTGCAGACTTAAGCACTGTTTTATGAGGCTCCACAGAAAAGGAAGTGATTTCTGCCATGTGTATAAAACTGGCCCCATTCTAAATGGCATGCCATGAATCCCACTTTGGGCTATCCCTCCTTGTACTTATGTGAAAAATCTCCAAGACAAGTCAGTAAGTAAGAAAAAAGGCACCCCACAAATTAGACGCTTGAGAAAGAAATTAAAGAGACAGATATATGTAATATGCTGCTAACTTCAGTGGCCCTGTGTACAGTAGACTATCAGACAGACTTCCTTTCTGCAGTTAACTGTGATTTTTTCTCCTCCCCAGTTCCTGGCAATCACTCTGCTTTCTCCTTACAACAGCCCAAACATGTCTAGATTCCGCAAGTAAAGAGGAGAGGTTGTCCAATGGCTAGAGAATGGGACAAGAAGAAGAAATTCTATTGATAATATTTTTATGAAATAACTTAACAGGGCAGTAATATGTAGTGGTTCTTTGCCTGAAACACTATTTAAATTGAGAGATCCAAGTCACCAGTGAGGTAGATAGATATGCTTACTTGAAATAGGATGGATACCACCTTCTCACGTGTTCCTGCTCTGATCTTGGCCACCTCAGCAACCAAGAAAACTACGCATGCACAATTCAGTTCAAGTGTACAGGAGTCAAGGGCTGAGTCCCCTCAGCCCTTGCAACTATAATTCTAGGGAGTCAGAGGTTGTATTGTGTAAGGCAAACTCTGATAAAAGACTGGGAACTCACAGGCCAGGGGCTTCAGATCCTAGGAATGAAGTAAGAACATCACTGATGAAAGTTTTGAGTGACAATGGCTTCCCACATACCCAGAATGTCTATATCCAAGCCAGTCTTTCTAATACTATCCAAGGAAACTACATCGCTGGCTAGTTTTGATTAAAACTTGTTCTCATTGAAGACAGGTGCCAACCAGAGAGGAAAGGGCTGAAAATTCCCAAAGCTAAAGGAGACAGATATGCTGGAGCAATAAAAGAAGTTGATACCAGTGACCTCTTCTGGGGTGGGGGTGGGGTGGGGGCGTGGTCACAGTTATAATATACTGACAGGATAATCATAACAACTATGGTCATGACAACTTGTTACATCTTTGTTACCATGTATACTTTATCATTGCCAGAATTACAGGCAGAGATAACCTAAGACCTACCTCTAGTGGGTCTATCCATGATCTAAATCCCAAGTTCCAGAGGTTCTGTAATCTTCAAAGCTAGCATCATCAGATGGGAACTGCTAGGATTCTAAGCTCCACCCCACAGTTACCTGGCAACAGCCAGGTAGGCCTGGCCCATTATAAAAGGGGCTTCTTGCCCCTCCTCTCTCTCTTATTCTCTTACTCTCTTAGCTTCTCTCACCCTCTTGGGCTCTTTCCTTTCCCCCACCCCCATCCCTTCCCCCATCTCTCCACATGGTCATGGCCCGCCTCTGCTTCTCTACTCTCTCCTTCTCTCTGACTTTCTCTGCCTCCACTAACCCCCTTCACCCCCCCCCCCTCCATGTCCTGAATAAACCTTATTCTATACTATACCATCATGTGTCTGGTCCCACAGGGGGAAGGGAGCCCTCGACATGGGCCCACTGAGGCAGCCCCTTCCCCCACACGCCCATAGAACATATTCTAACGCTGCTTTCTCTTTTTATGATTCCAACAGGAACCAAGTGCTCAAACATGAGCCTGCAACGTGCCAAAGATTGGAGCGAAGTCTTTCATGTACATTTTATCTATTACTTTCCTTATTGCTATGATGAAATATTTGGCCAGTGTTTAGTCCAGCATGGGGGAGAAGCCAATGCAGTGGAAGCTTAGGTAGCTAGTCCCACCTGATACACAGACAAGAAGCAGAGGAAGTTGAGTGTTGGCTCTTAGCTCACTTTCTCCTTTTTATTTAGTCCACAACTCCAGACCATGGTATGGTGCTATTTTCAGGGTGAGTCTACCCACTTCAAGTAACCTATTATAAAAATCCCTTACAGACATGCCAGGGGCTTGTCTCCTAAGTGAAAATAGATTTGTCAAGTTGACAAACAATGTTAACATTCACATATATGAATTCCTTAATAAATTTAAAGAGTAGGCATTATTATCCCATTTTACAGATAAGAATTAAGATACATAGTATCTTTATCAAGATCATGTAACTATTAAACAGCAGACCTACTGTGTAACTTTGGCACATACCTAGACCATCATGTGTGGTTGTTAATAAAGTTTTATTGGAATACAAATGTGTCATTTGTTTTCTTTCTTTTGCTTATTTTCTTTATTTGGTCTTTGGCTGCTCCCACTCTATCATGGCAGTGCCGGAGACCCTCTGGCCCACAAACTAAAAAATATTTACAGTTTGGTCCAAAATAGGAAGGGGCTGATGATCGATGGATCATTGAAAGCAATCTTAGTTATTTTTCTGTTGCTATGATAAAACACTCTGACAAACACAGTTTAAGAGAGAATGGGTTTATTACAGCTTTTATTTCAAGGGTTCAGTGTACCATGGTGGTCAAATCATAGTGCCAGAATCTTGAAGCACCGGTCACACCCCGTCTTTACTCAAGGAGCAGAGAGTTATGAACCCATGCTCAGCCCATTTCCATCATCTTATGTAGTTCAGGATCCCTGTCCAGGGATGCTCACAATTAACATGGGGTTTCCCATATCAGTTCACATAAGCAAGAGAGTCCCCTAGAGGCTTGCTCGGAGGCTCATCCCCCAAATGATCCAAGGTTCTACCAAGTTACAATGAATACTAAGCCTCACAAAAGTCCATGGGCTCAATAATGCTCTCCATACATCTCCAGACTCTCCATTACCTTTATATCTGTCCACTTCTTGATGATGTTTTTCTGGTCACCATCTCAGGATACAGGGTTTTCCATATCTCTCCTACCATAGGATGCATCTCCTTAAAACTTCAATTGTTATTATCTAGAACTGAACCAAGACCCACTCACCAATAGCCAGGTTCAAGGCCAAGTGTTATGTTAAAATGCTTTCTCTCTGGATAATGGAGCAACCAGGCTGAAACCAAGAAAGCAGAAAAGTATAGGTGAATCCTGGGAGTTAGTTTAAGACTTGGAGGGAGACAGAGACACTCAGTGGAAAAGGGCAGAAATAAGAAACAGGTTCCAGAATGCAGTGGATCTTTTTCTCACAGTTGAGTCAGATGCCAAGAATCCAGAGGTCGAGCAGAGCCAGACGGGCTGCTGGGCTCATCATGAGCTTCCCTGAGGAGCAGCCTCTCGATCCAGGCTCATGGTCCACAGTTGACGGCTGCTCTGGTGAGGTGACAATGATTAAACCCTGCTTTGTCTTTGCTTTCACTAGTAAAATGCAGACAAACTTGCTCTCACAATCTGGGAGGCAGTAACATCCTTTAGGAGAAGAAATTCTGTATTGATGTCTACTGATGAGCATTTCTGTAGTCATGGCTGACGACTCTGCCTTACCTCTGCTTCTGAGGACTGTTCATTTCAACATAGCTAAACATATTGGAAACTTCCTCACCTACCTCAGCATAATGCCTTGGACATGTTTCTGACCTGTTTTCATTCTCTACAAATTAAAATGTTTTCTTTATCCCCTTTCTTCCTCAATCTTGCAAGTCAAACTCTCTAGGATTCTGTTATCTTTGTCTTTTGCCTTCTTCAGTAAATTATTCTAACAGCGATGAGGTGCCAAGGACACCCCACAAGGAAAGCAGACCTATAGAATCTGAATAAGCAAAAGCAAACATTTCTCTCAGCCCATCCAGCTTAGACTAAGAGATGTAAGACATGTTTTGAATGTCTGGACTGTCTTGCATGCAAGCTAGATGCTTTCCAAATATTTAAAACTCAAGGATGGAGCCCTTCATGAACAACGCATTTCATACAGGTAACATCTGAGTGAGGTAGACTAATGTTTCCAGGAACCTGAAGTTCAAGAAAGTGCCTATGACTGAAACACAAAAGATGGGGGAAATAAATAGCGTGAATTCATTTAAAGAAAATAGGGAAAGAAAAAAACTCAATAAAATAAGGGACATTAAACTGGCAATTTAAAAAAAAAAGCAATGAAATATATTTGGAAATTTTAAAAGCCCTGTAGGATTAGCAAAAAAGAAAAAAACACAAAATTATCATAAAAATAATAGTAGTAATAAAAACAACAAACATTTGGGTAAAAGAACATGCTACAAATTCTATACACAGTAAATAATAAAAGGAAGACATAAACTAATTTGAATAAATTCAGCAACTAGAGTAATATGCAATTTTTGAATGACTAATTTTCTGTAATGCACTCAAGAAGAAATAGAAAATCTGAAAACCTCTACATCTATTTAAAAGGATAGATAATTAAAAACTCAGAGAGTTGAATTTTCACAAGCACTGAATGATAAGGCACCACCAGTTTTACACAAATTATTTCTGAGGCTGGAGGGAGACTTTCTCAAAGGATTTAGTAAAGGCAGTAGAATTCTGATACTTAACCCTGACAAAGACATCACAAGAAAATGATAGACCAATGTTCCTTTTGAATGTCGCTGAAAAGCCATCAGATATCATTAGGAAATCAGACCCAACAATAATACCAAAAACATAATACGTGATGTAATGACTGTTCCTTGTTGTCAAATTGACAATCTCTGGAATGAACTACAATCCAGAATTGAAGGCACATCTGTAATCCAGATCTTGAGGCTACACGATGCAAGATTCTGACCTGGATCTTGACATAGAGATCTTGGGGCATAGCCATCATGGAAAGTTTAGGCCCGGGCAAGGTATTACACACCTTTAATCCCAGGAGGTTGAGCCAAGGAGATCTCTCAGTCCAAGGTCACCCTGAGACAAAGCAATTCCCAGATCCAGGCATGGTGGTACACTTCTGCTGGAGACCTATATAAGAACATTGGAAGAAGGAAGACCTTTTTTCTACTACTTGCACTTACTTGCCAGCACATCTGTTGGAACCTACTTCTACAGAAGACCAGCTGAAATTACTAGCCTCATGAGACTGAGCAACTACTAGATTCTTGGACTTCCCATCCATAGCTGTCCATTGTTGGGTTAGTTGAACTACAGAGTGTGTAAGTCATCATAATAAATTCCCTTAATATATAGAAACATCCCATAAGTTCTGTGACTCTAAAGGACCCTGACTAATATATGTGGTTTTCATATGGGGTTTATCTCAGGAATAATAGACATGTTGAGAGTTACTCATCATTGCGTTGACAGAATAAAAAGGGAGAAACATGCAGCTTCAATGTACAGTAGAATATCATTTGATAAACCCAACAGCTGTCCATGGTTAGCTGTCCCATGGTCTTAGTGATGAAGGAAAGGAAGGAAGTTCTGTCAGTTAGATACAGAAGAACCACTAAAGGCCTACAGTTACATTAGAGTTAACACTGAGTTAGTGAATGCTCTCATTCGAGGCCTGGAGAAGAAGCAAAGGAACCAAGCTCACTGCCACTCCTCCTAAGTGACATTGTATGCTTAACTGTCATTCCTTGTATGTGAAGATGTCCAATCAGATTTATCTCTAGTTGAAAGTACCTCTTTCAAGAAATATCAGAGCCAAAAGTTGGAAAGGAGGAAGAAAAAGTCTTGATTCAGACTTATCATTAGGATGTGTCAGCAAATCCCAAGGGATCTGTAAGCAAGGTGAACTAGTGAGTACATTTAGCAAGACATAAAAATATACGTTATCAGTATTTTTAAAATCTCTTATTTCTATATACTACCAACAAATCATTGAAAAAATGGAACTTTAAAAACAATGCCATTTCTAACAGCACCACCTCTATCCCCACCCCATCCCCAGTATCTGCGATTAGAGTCATCAAAGATGAGTAAGACCTCTATACTGAAAAGTACACAATACCGCTGAATGATATTAAGTATTAAGGACAATTCAATAAGTGGAGTGATAAAATCCACTGTCTGCAAAAGTTAAATAGTATGCCACTTATTTTGTAAATTGTATTTTATGTTTATGGATGTTTTGCCTACATATGTGTCTGTGTACCTTGTGTATGCTTGGTGCTCTCAGAGGTCCAGAGAGGGCACTGGATGCCCTGGAACAGGAGTTGTAGACAGCTGTGAGTCACCACATAGCTGGGTGCTCTCGAAGAGCAGCCAGTGTTCTTACCCACTGAGAAGTTTCTTTAGCCTTTAAGACATCAATTCTTGGCAACTTGATTTGTAGATACAATGCTATTCTATCCCAGCTAAGTTCCCATAGACTTTTCATCTGTGTAGAGGTTGATAAGCAGAATCCCAGGGCAAATGGAAAGAGCCTTGAAGAAAGTGTGGTTGGCAGACTTATTCAGAATTTTTGAAACCAGCTTCTGTCAATTGAATTTTCTTGAAGACATAAAAGCTAAATCAGTAAGTGGATGTTTTTTAGCAAATGGTACTAGAATTGAGTAATTGTATGAATGACTTTGATCTGTGCCCCATCTCACACATAAAATTAATTTAATATAGGCCATACATGTACAATTAAGATCAAAATAATATTTTTAGGGAAGAACTTAGAAGAATATCTTTAGGCAGAAAAGGTTATTCAGGACACAAACACTACTAACTGTAAATGAAAAAATATGAACTTCATCTAATTAACAAAATTTACACTTGCCAAAAGACACTGTCAAGATAGTCAAAGGACAGATCACAAAATGAGAATTTGGAATGCAGGTAGTTGAAAGTGCTTGTGTTCAAAAGTCTGCAAATGAAAGACAACTGATGAAACAGAAATGCCTAAAAGACTTGGAAAAGCCCTCAGTGAATAAAAGTGTCAAAAGTGACCTGTAATCCTACAGCTTTGGGCCCAGAGACCAGAGATTGGCTGCTTCTTGCTGGCTACAAGCCTGGCTGGATTCACATGACCCTCTTTCCCAGATGGACCAACCCCTCCTTAAAGGCTCCATAGTTCTATGAACTGAGGTCAAGTATTCAAAATGTCTACCTATAGTGGACATTGACAATTCAAACCATAACAACCTTCACAAAACTGTTGAGAATTTTCCAACTCTTCCAACCTGTTTCCTATTGTTTGGATATTGTCATTATACAATTAAGCAAAAAGATATTTTTTTAAGCTCCAGAGAGTGACCCTAGGACCTTATGCATACTAGCCACTCAAGAGAAAATGGTTGTAAGTGACAGAGCATGTCGCAGTTAGCTTCAGCTGTTCACTTAACACAAACCTAGAGTTACTTGGGAAGAAGGAACTTCAACTGAAGTGTTGCCTTGATCAGAGTGGCCTGCGGCTATGTTTTGTGAGGTATTTTCTTAACTGCTAGTTGATGGAGGAAGGGCCAGTCAACTGTGGGTGGCGCCATTCCTAGGCAGGCGGGTCTAGGCTGTATAAAAGAAGCATGTGGAGCAGGTCCGTGGAAGCAAGAGGTGAGCAGCATTCATCGGTGTTGTGATCATAAAAAGAGAAAGCAGCGTCATAAGAATATGTTCCATGGGCGTGTGGGGGAAGGGGGTGCCTCAGCGGGCCCATGCCTAGGCATCCCTTCCCCCTGAGGGACCAGACACACGACGGTATAGTATAGAATAGAGTTTATTTAAGAGATGGGGAGGGACGTTACAGGGGTAGTAGAGGGGGAGAAAGGCAGAGAGAAGGAGAGAGTAGAGAAGCAGAGGCCGGCCATGACCACGTGGAGAGAGGGGAGAAAGGAAGGAGGGAAGGGAAGCGTACAAGAGGGCAAGAGAGAAGCTAAGAGAATAAGAGAATAAGAGAGAGAGTAGGGGGCAAGCAGCCCCTTTTATAGTGGGCCAGGCCTACCTGGCTGTTGCCAGGTAACTGTGGGGTGGAGCTTAGACAGAATCCTAACATTCCAGTGCTCAAACTCCTGCTCTAACCCTGGCTTCTCTCCATCCTGAACTTGTAATTCAAATAAACCTTTTCTTCCCCGAGTTGGTTTTGGTCTGTATTTAATCACAGCAACAGAAAACAAGCTAAAGCAGAATGAGATATCCAACGACCTCCTCTGCCCCATCCCCCACCGAGTTTGTGAGCATGTACACACTCACCTGCACACTCACTCAGGCACATCTCTACAGCGCTCATACATCACACACAAGGTTTTCTTTTTAATAAAAAAGTAAAATATCAAGTTATAGACTTAAGCTCTGTAAAGTATATAACTTTCACTGAAAGTACATTGTTCTTAAAACAAAGAATTTCTGGTGGGTGCAACAAAGTCTTTGGTAGTCTGCACTGTAGAGGAGCAGAGAGAATGACTCAACAGGAAGGACAGATGAGTAAGCTGTAGCACGTGGGAGAAGAGCAGAGCCCGGAGGATGACTGATATCCTCAGGGAAGAGATGGGTGCGTGTAGGTGGTTTCTCCCAGACCAATCAGCTATCTAGTAATTCCTGCAGCTCACAGTAGCATTCTGACTCATCAGGAGTCTATGAACCACTGGAGTACACGAAAATAGAATATTTCTTTGTTGCAGCTCACTTAAATTGACAAAAGTGTTTAAATTTTTTTTTTGGATCAACTCAAATAACAGATACTTGTAACAGTTATATTTAACATTTCTCAAGATCTGAGTTCATTCTGGAAGGATTTTTTCTTAAGTAGTATAAGCTTTTATTTCCATCTACTCAGGAGGTCGAGGCGGGGACTGTAAGTTCCAGGCCCGTCTGGGATTCAGAGTATGTTCAAGACTGGTTTGGGCAACCTAGGGGAACCCTATCTCAAAATTAAAAGTGGAAAAGAAGAATTGAGTTGTAGCTCACTTCTGTAGTATGCAGGCGGTCCTAGGTTCACTCTCTGGAAATAAAAAAAAAGAATTATCTTTCTGCTTGGTTGTATAATAACAATATCCAAACAATAGGAAACAGGTTGGAAGAATTGGGAAATTCTCAACAGCTTTGTGGAGGTTGTTATGGTTTGAATTGTCAATGTCTACTACAGGTAGACATCTTGAATACTTGGTTCCAAAGTTCATAGAACTATGGAGCCTTTAGGAGGGGGCTGTCTTGAAAAAGTGGGTCATTAAGGATGGATCTTTTGAGGTTCTGCTCACCCTCAGTCTGGCCCGCTCCTTTGCAGACCAGCAGAGAGTGTCTGCTGCAGGGTACCACAATCATGTGCAGAGTTGCATCACCAGCATCCCTTCCCCACGAAGGTGCAGAATCTCTCTGAAACCAAAAGCCACAAACAACCCTTTGTCTTTTATGTTGCTTGTATAGTGCACTTCAGTCTCAGCATCATGAAAGTAATGAGTACAGAGGCAGATGCATTGACATTCCCAGTAGATTCCAAAATGTATTGAGTACACTGCTTGCGTTGTAGTTTTCTCATTTTAGGAATTTGACATTGAATTCTCAGTTTTCTTCTGCTGCTAGCACTGCCAGGACAGCTCTCTGGCTTGCTGTGTACTTGAGTCATGTCTTGATATATGAAGGCCTCTATTATCTGGCTCCAGGCCCCTTACCATTTAAATCCTTCTCATTTATGAAGTTACCACATCTCCATCCTTCCATAAACAGCCTTTCTCTCATTGGAAATCAGTCTCCTTCTGTGGTGGTTGGAATTTGTTTGGCCCAGGGGGTGGCACTATGAGGAGGTGTGGTCTTTGTTGGAGGAAATGTGTCACAATGAGGGAGGGATTTGTGATCCTCCTCCTAGCTTCCGGGAAGCCAGTCTTCTCCTGTTTGCCTTTGGAACAAGATGTAGAGCTCCATTTGTGAACTGGAGAGATGGGTCAGTGGTTAAGAGCACTGAGTGTTCTTTCAGAAGTCCTGAGTTTAATTCCCTGCAACCACATGGTGGCGCACAACCATCTGTAATGGGATCCCGTTCCCTCTTCTGGTGTGTCTGAAGACAACGATAATGTACTCACATACATTAAAAAATATCTTAAAGAAAACCTCACATGTGTAATTTTTAAATCACCATTCAAAAGATTCTATATGATTAAGGATTTCACCTGCCTTTAAAGGAACTGTAAAATGCCCACACTTTTGTGGTAGAATCTCACTACATATTTCAAGTTGATTTGAACTCACACCCCTTCTGTCTCTACCTCCCAGGTCCTGGGATTTCAGGCATTTCATGTTGCAGGAAAGACCAGCAGTTTTCCCACACTATGGCTGACAACCCTCTGCCCTGGGTGGGCTGGCCGGCTATGCACTAGCGGCAGTGGCTGTCCTGTTCTTATCTCGTGGAGATTTTCTGACTCAGAGCTCCAAAATCTTTCCATCTAGCTCGCTAAGTTTCAACTGGCGGGTTGCTACCATGCCAGCCCCACTCTTCAAAACCCCACGGCCTTTGTGGTGCACATCTGGAAAACCCATGCTCTGTGCCCTACCTTTCTCTCTGGAACCCAACCAAGCCGCCATGTGAAAAAAAAAAAAAACTACCACACAAACTTAGTTCAGAAACAATGGCAATTCAGTCTCTGGGCATAACAACTAGAATCCTGATCTTGTAAGGCTTATTAAATCTATATCCTCCGGCTAGCAGCTACATCTTGTCCTTATGTTATCCCTGTCTACAAGGTCCTCTCTTCCTTTTGCTTCCTCTCTTCCTTTCTCCAACCTGGAAGTCCTGACTACTCTCCCAGTGATTGAAAGTCACCTGATTATGTGACTCATTCCTTGTCTATAGGAGAGCAAAATTAGCATCAGAATACAAGCAACCCCAGGGCTATCCACAAAAATTCCATCTGAGGGAAAAAGGAGGAAAAGATGCTTAAATATGTATAAATGCAGTTGCCCAGAGGAAGACACACTTAGTGGAAAAATGGTCTCAGACATGGCTGTATTGATGAGCCCTGATGTTGATAGGTAAGAGTACACTAGTAGCAATGGCAGGCAGCTAAACCAGAGACCAAGATGCATAATCTGCTTTGGCATCTAGTAAGCATTACTCAGTTAAAGTTTAACAGGGAATGGCAAGCGTAAATGAAGCAGCTACCAGAAGAACAGTCTGTTCAATGAAAGGGACTCCATGCATGTTCCAGGCTACACTTGATGCCCTTTGGATACAGTCAATCATGACACTAAAACAAGCTCCGGAGCACGTGGCTTGTTTGTGATTCTGCTGAGAATGGATGCTTCACACACAAGAAGAACTAGTATCTGATTGCACAGAACATTTGATTGTCTGCTAATTCTAGTGCCAATGAGCTGGCCCTGTGAGTAAAATGATTGCCACACAAACCTGATGACTTGGGTTCAATCTTTGGAGCTTATGCAAAGGCAGAAGGAGAGAGTTGACGCCAACGAAGTTGCCCTCTGACATCCATGTGCATACCTCCCCTCTCTCTCTCTCTCTCTCTCTCTTACACGCACACACACACACACACACACACACACACACACACACACATTGATGAATAAAATACAAATTTAAAACTCTAGTCTGATATAAGCATCAACTAGGGATGTGCAGATGGAGGCAAATTGAGGGGACTTTAATAATGCCTGTTTCCTGCTTAACATGTCTGTTTCTTCCCTGGACCTTACTACACCATTCCAAACCCTTTGCATCCCAAAAGGCCTGGCATGCTGTGCCTATGTCAATTGACTCTTTTAACAATTTTCCTGTTTCCTTGCGGTATCATCCAGTTGTTCTTCAGTTATAAACTATACTTGTCTCCCTGACTCAGAACCTTAACGAGAATTTCTTCCTTTTATCAGCAGCACTCTACTGCCATTGGCTACATTTGTGTATGTGTTCACATCGCTTCCTGGGGATGCCACACGGTGTTCTTTTATCATATAGTCTTGAAGCAGTCTGTGCCTCGGTTTCATCCAGCAAAGAGAAAGCAGAATAGACTAAGACCACACACAATTTTTCCTTGACTGTCTGTCTTCCATACTAGATTTTGCTCAGGGTCACATTCTCTCCTCTGGTCTCCTGTTTCCAGTGCGTACATGTCTTTCCCATCTTTTCCTAGATACTGAATTGTGAGCTTGGAGCTCGAGGAAAAGAACAAGGGCATGTGTGGCTTACCCTCTGCCAATGCTGATTTGCATTGAAACAGCTGCAGACTGCTACACTGGGAAAGAGAAAGGAAGAAAGGTCCAGCAGGGTCAGTCCTCCAGGTGGAAGAGCCCATAGCATTCATCAATACCATTGCGGACTCTTCAGTTTTTATTCAGGGGTTTGCTGTTTTAGTCTCATTTGGCACAAAACTCAAAAGGGAAAGAACAAGAGGGGACTTTAGGGAAAGTCCTGATAAATGATTAGCTTGCTTTATTATAACACTAAGAATTAGCACCAGTTCAGTTCTTTAAGTATTTATTAACTGCATGAATTATTTAACCGCACTAGCTGCTTGCCTTAAATATAAAGTGGTGCCTATGCCTACAAATCTAGGTGTGTATTGTGGGTTTCCAAGACACTGTGTTGAAGTGCTTAGCACAGTACTTTCCGGGGTGCTAAGGGCTAAGCTGGTGGTAGTTGTTGTCTGTCTGGACAAACTGAGAAGAATTCTTGTTCTGGGGTGCTTGCTGCAATTCAGTGTTGAGTAGTAACCCCTATCTCATCACATCAGTGGTCTTTCTCCTCCAATCTTTGGGACTAACAGTCTACCACACTGCAGATCTTCATGCCTATCAAATGGCATGGCTTTATCCTTCTTATACTCCCAACTATCAATCTATAATAAACTGGAATTTGGGGTCCCCTTTGTGGTTCTCAATTTCATTAAAAAAATAAGAATGAACTCAAATAGAAGCTTTAGGAGAATTTTATTAGCATTTAAAAGAAACCGCCCAAGAGCAGAGAAGCTGGAAAAGGAAAAAAAAAAAAAAACAGCCTTGCCATGTAAGTTAGCAAGGAGGTCAGCCATTTGGCAGATGAGCAGCCGTGGGGTAGGGAGGGGACTTTTAGAGGGAGAGGAACCCATGATACAAAGTCATCTTTTGACCTCTATACACATTCTGTGGTGCACAAGCACATGCACAGTAATCCTAACAAGCAGATATATTTTTAATTGGAAAGAAAGAAAAGACCTATTATGTTTGTGATGCTGTGATCAAAATCCCTGACAGAAATTACACAGAGGATTTCGGTTCATTGCAAAGGGAGGAAGGCTAGCAGAGCAGCTCCTGTGGCAGCGGCAGCAGCACAGGGCAGTGGCCTGTTCACATGACTGCAGCCAGAAGCAGAAAAACAGACTGAAAGGAGGGGTATCTCAGCAAGCGAGCAAACAACCCAATCCAAACTGAACTGGATCAAAGCAAAACAAAGAAGCCCCAACCACAAAAACAAAACAAAACAAAAGAGTCTATTGGTAGACATTTCCAATTAAAGCCTTAACAGTAGAAGCCTGCATTGCATTCTGGCAGCTCTTGAACGCTGTGCTCCTGAGCCACAGGGTGAATTTCCTCCTCAGGCTTCATTACACAAGGTCAAATGGCATTGTGGAGCTCGGGGGAGGGGGGTTCAAGAAGAGTGTTGTGGATGCCTTCATCATAGAGAATTAAATGTGTGAGTTGGGAGACACTAGCTAGTCTGACTGAGCAGTGTGTAACGTCCATGGGATGGATGTCAAATTGTTCCCTATGAATATGTACAGAAGAAGGATGTCTTAGGGTTTTACTGCTGTGAATAGACACCATGACGAATGCAAGTTTTATAAAAGACAACATTTAATTGGGGCTGGCTTACAGGTTCAGAGGTTCAGTCTATTGTCATCAAGGCAGAAGCATGGCAGCATCTAGGCAGTCACGGTGCAGGAGGAGCTGAGAGTTCTACATCTTCATCTGAAGGCTGCTAGTGGAAGACTGACTTCAAGGCAACTAGGGTGGGTGGGTGCCCACACCCACAGTGACACACCTACTCAACCAAGGCCACACCTCCTATTAGGGTCACTCCATGGGCCAATCATATATGAACCATCACAAAGGAGGAAGATGAGGGGTAAAGAGGAAAATGGGGAGGAAGTGGAAGGAATGAAAGAAAATAAGATAAAGACAGAAGGAAGGGAAAAGGAAGGGGAGAGGAAAGAGGAAAGAAAAGGAGTGGGAGAAGAGGGCAAAGAAGAACCAGGCCATGTTGCTGTCTATTCAGGCTCTGCTGGGAGCTGGCCAGGAGCAGGGACTGGAGTAACTCGGTCCTCTCTCCAGACCTCTGTCTTCTCACCAGCAAATTGAGCTGAGACACGGATTCCATTTTTCCTGCCAGCTTTGATACTGTGCCCTTAAAATATGCTCTTAAAATATGCCCATGCCCAGAGAGGGCATGAAAGCACTGCCAGCCCATCTCTTCTTCTGTAGCTATTATAATATCCTCACATAAACCATTGAAAGGAAAGAGGGGGGCAGATGACTGTCCGGTTAATTAAGGTCCTTATAAATCACCCTAACTAGGGAGGTTCATTTACATAATCAGGGGGTGGTCTGCACAGACAAGTGCATTGCTAGCTTGGTGATGCCCACCTGACAACCCTCCTCAGGCAGCTGCTTATCGCTTCTGGGCACAGCGGCAGCTGCTCCTGCAGTAGCCTCAGTGCTGGGAGGGCAGATCAGTGCCCACAAAAGCCTGAGTTGCTCCAGGCTGGAGTGAGGAATCCGAATCAATGGCTGCCCTGCTAAGAAGGGACTCAGCTGCTGGGGACCCCACAGTCCACAGACTCCAACTGCCTTGTGCCTGCTGCAAAAAGTCCTCAGATTCTTGTTTTCCTCTCTGGAGAAAATAAAACAGGCAGGGGTTTAGGGGTGTGGAGGGGTTGGAAGGAGAAGCCCTTAGTAGCATACACCAGAGAGAATGCGACACAGTCACATATAGAAAATTTCAACCAGTTTCTTCACACAAAAAACGGTGAGAGGGAAGCAGGAAATCAAGAAGCAGAAACTGGAACTCAGTGTGTCTGCTTTAAGGTATGCACAGTGTTTTCTTGCTTTGTCTACCCCTCTATCTGCCTTCATTTATATCTATATATATCATGGCTGCCTACTCCTGTGCCTACCGACTGAAGAAGGGAAAAAGAGAAACCCAAAAACAAAACACAAAACAAAACAAAACCAAAGCTCTGAGGTATTTATTTATTAATCTAGTTTGTTTTAGAAGAGCAAGCTTTTTAATTCTTTACTATCTGGTCTCTAAATTCAGTGAAAAACTAAATAAATTATGAGGATGGAAGAGAAGGCCCAGACCTGACTCTCATCCTTGATGACACTAAAGTCTTTGCTCACATTCTATGGGCAAGGGGCTAGTCATTGCCACAGGGGGCTCTGCCTTTAATTCATCTCTGTCTCAGATTAGAGACTGCCTGAAGGTTAACAGACAGTCATGTCCTTCCCAGAAACGAGCGGGCTCTTCATTGCAAATTTTCACTGAAATTCTGGGTAATGCATATTACATTCTTTTAAAAAGGGAACAGGGATGATTGAAGGGCCTCCTTTGCCATCATAAAATAAACACGGATAAAAATGCACAGTCATTGCCCAGAGGCACAGCAGAAGAATTTTATGGCCTGCTTTTCTGCTTGCTCTGTGGTTTCGAATAAAAAGAGCTTAGGAGTAACCCATTAGGGTCTGCTCAAGTTCGGATTAGTAATGCCACGTGATACGGGTCCAACCTGTTTCTAGGTGTGCTGGTGAAATTGGGGTCTCCTCTCAGGGTTCTTAGTCTCATTAATAAAAGAATTTAAGAATGAACTCAAGTGGAAGCTGGGAGGACGTTATTAGGGTTTAGAAGGAAAGCCGAGGGGTAGGCAAACTGTAAATCTCAGCAGCTGGCTGTAAGAGGAGAATGGGCACACACACACATGCATGCACGCACACACACATATGTACGCATGCACACACGCACACATATACACACATACATACACACATACATGCACACACATGCATGCACACATGCACACATACACATACACATGCACACATACATACACATGCATACACACATGCACACAGGGACACATGCACACACATGCACACATGTACACACATGCATGCAGCACACATGCATACACACATGCACACATGTACACACATGCATGCAGCACACATGCATATACGCATGCATGCACGCATACATGCACACATGTACACATACATGCATGCACACATGCATGTACACATGCACACACGCACACACACATGCACACATGTACACACATGCACACATGTATACACATGCACACATGCACACATGCATACACATATATGCACACATATATGCACACATGTACACACATGTATGGACACACGCATGCATGTACACATGCACGCACACACACGTGCATACATATGCATGCAGCACACACGCACACACATGCATGCATACAGCACAATGCATGCACACACATGCATACACATGCATACACACACACGCACACATGCACACATGTAAACACACATGCACACATGCACACACTTGCACACATGCACATATACACACATGCATGCATGCCCACACATGCACACACATGCATGCACACACATGCATGCATACATGTACACACATGCACACATGTACACACACATGCACACATGCACACACATGCACACATGCACACATGCATGCACACACACATGCATACACACATGCACGCACACATTTATGCACACATGTAAACACACATGCACACATGTACACACATGCACATATGCACACATGCATGCAGGCACACACATGCACACACATGCACACACACATGCATGCACGCACACATGTACACATGTACACACATGCACACATGCACATATGCACACATGTACACACACATGCACACATGTATACACACATGCATACATGCACACATGCATACACACACACGGAGCTATGTCTTTTGAGTTCAGTTGACATACAGGTCAGCTATATGGCAGCAGAAATGGAAGAAAACAGAAGTTAAGCTTTTCTGAGTAATTCAGAAAAGTGGGCAGTGACATCGAATGACTGTGGCCCTATTAGCTTGGTCTCTAATTTGATGAATAGAAGAATAAAATTATCAAGGACTGGCCAATGGCTCAGTGGGTAATTAGCATGTCACACTAACTAATATGAGTTTGATCCTTGGGTCCCACAGTGGACAGGGAAAACCAACCTCTGAACGTCACCCTCTGACCTCCGTGCATGTGCCGCGGCAAGTATTTGTATCTGCATCTGCACCCCAGGTGTAGATGCAGACACAAACAAAACCATGAAAATACAAAAATAAAAATGTGAATAGCAATATTGTACCTCTCATAGATATCAAGGGAGAAATACAGCACAAAATACCCTCTGGTTAGTTCAGTAAACTCTCTTCAGTTTGCAAAGCCAACCACGTACAATGAGACTCAGACACCCTCTAGCAAGCGCCACTGTAAACCCTTCCCATTTTATAAACATGGGTGTCTTAGTCAGGGTTTTTATTCCTGCGCAAACATCATGACCAAGAAGCAAGTTGGGGAGGAAAGGGTTTATTCAGCTTACACTTTCACACTGCTGTTCATCATCAAAGGAAGTCAGGACTGGAACTCAAGTAGATCAGGAAGCAGGAGCTGATGCAGAAACCATGGAGGGATGTTCCTTACTGGCTTGCTTCCCCTGACTTGCTCAGCCTGCTCTCATATAGAACCCAAGACCACCAGCCCAGAGATGGTACCACCCACAAGGGGCCCTCCCCACTTGATCACTAATTGAGAGAATGCCCCACAGCTGGATCTCATGGAGACACTTCCTCCCAATGTCCTTTCTCTATGATGACTTCAGCCTGTGTTAAGTTGACATACAAAATCAGCCAGTACAGCGAGACTCTACAATGAAGGAAAAGGGTCCCAATGTATGCTCAGAGAGTCATCAGGATGCCCTGCTCAACTGTACCATATGGAGGATTAACATGGTTTTTAGCTGCTGAGAAGAATATAAATGTTGGAGAAGCACAGAAACGTTCTCCCTCGTTTCTCAAGATCCCTTCTGAGGTAAGATAACCATGGAGAATTGCTTTGACTTCAGTACTGGGATGCTGGCTTTAGCCATAGTCTTAGTCAACCAGTTTGGTCATATGGTTACAGGGGACTCTAAAAGGTCTTTTCCATAGTTAACCGAATTCTTCCATTGACTGGCTCTGCTTCAAAATCTTCATGGACCATGCCTAACCCTCTTCCATTTTTTTTTTCTTTTGTGGAATGGAAGGCTCAAAAATAAAGCCCATCTGCCGTTTGAAGATTGGAAGAATGTCCTTTCTACCCCGTTTAAGACCTTGGGTTTCATTCTGAAGGAGAGGGGATTTGATGATGGAGTGTGACCGAGGCACTAAGGTGGAGAGTCAGGGGTAAGCTTCTGTGAAGAGTGGAGTTGGTGAGCTTCCACAGTGTGCAGAGGACTGGAAGGAAGAAGACACTGAATGCTTTGACGCTTCACAGCTGGGCTCAAGTTTAGCCAACACAGCATCCCACTCAGGCCGGTTATCCATTTTTTACACTGATACCAATTCCCCTAAGTGACAAACGTTAATGAAACAGACTCATACATCAACAATTGGGAATAATGGATGTCCCCTCCCAAAGTGAGAATTTACCACTTATGTCAGGACGGTATCTTTATCATTTTGCTAGCCACATAAGCATTGAGCACACTGGTATGAGGCCTGCTCTGCAGCCCTGGGCTTCCATTTTGCACCCAATACTTTCTGTGTTCTCATTGTCTCATTTAAAAAGACAAGAAAAGCAGAAAGAAACTTAAAAGTGGTAGGGACAGCCTGTGCTGCTTTGGCTTATAGTCAGCTATTCTTCTTGTTCTGGCAATAAATAGAGACACCGCCAGCGCCAGGAGAGCAGTATTCTTGGGTTTGCATCGGTTTTGAAGATTAAACTCCTAAAGAATTTGGGATGTCTCTGTGCAGCCCCTGTATCTCTACCAAGAGGCTCTGGTTGCCGTTTTCACTTGTTACAGAGTTGTGCAGCATTAGGGAGGGTTTATGGGCAGTTCTCTGTTTCCTGTCTGAAAATCCTGAGGCAAAGAAGGGAGAAAGAAAAAATATAGAGCCCTCCTCCCACAGAAAAAAGCAGACTAACCATGTTTGGTTTGAGTCAAGAAATATTTGTACCTGCGCAAAGCCCCCACACACTGGGTGTGCTGGCTGTAGACCGGAACAGAGCTCTTCTGTCAGATTCTCAGTGAGTCAGTGTTCCTCGAATCACACCCTTCAGGCTTTCTCTCTGAAGTGATGAGTCATGCGAAATCATGATTCACTCCCGAGTATAACTGGAAGATTGGAACCCGTGTTAATTGCGCCCGTCTCTTATTCTCCATCAAAGTCACTTTCCGTTTATGAGTTACAAGCTCAAAAGAACACATTAAGTTTCGTTATGAAATGTATATATCAGTTTTTCTCTGTTTTGATCTAAATATAAAGAGAAAGGCTTTAAGCTTTCAGAGGACAATCTTGAAAGCTGAATGTGGGTGCAATAACTCATGCTGCATCCAGAAACAGGAAAGAGATTCTGACATGACTTACACACTCACCACACACACAACACACACACACACACACATACACACATGCACACACACACACAAACACATGCACACTCACCACACACACTCATCACACACACACTTACCACATACACAAATACATACTCACCATACACAAACACACACACATATAAACACATATACACTCACCACACACACTCGCCATACACATAAACACATACACACTCACTAAACACACACACACATACACTCATCACACACACACTCACCACACACTCACATACTCACACACTCACACACTCATCATACACACACTCAGCACATATACAAACACACACAACACACACAACACACACTCACTACACACACACACACATACCACACACACACTTACCGCGCGCACACACACACACACACACAACTTTCCTTAACTGACACATATTTTTAATGAATGCAACATTTTCTCCTAAAATTTGGAAGCTTCTCTTCAATAGGGTGCAGGGGTTTATGGGCCTTGGGAGACCAGAGGACCACAAGTTTGAAGCCATCCTGAGATGTCCAGAGCAAGACCTCACCTCAAGAAGGAAAAGAAACCACCACCTTGTATGTGCTTTTCCTATGTCGGAACGGAGACCTCCAGAGTTTATAAGTGCTTGTGCTCAGGAGATGTGTCAATAGAATGGAGCTCAACTCTCTCCAAGGAAACCTTCAGAAGAGGACATTTCAGAAGACAGTGTTCACTGCTGACAGCTGGCAGCAGTGTCATCTCTAGGGCTCATTCCTGACTCAAACAGCTGGTGGTAAGATGCTCACAGGTTCATCCAAGAGACTCTCAGTTGGAGGTCCTGTAGCCACTCTCACCACAGAGCTGGTCTTTGTGTGGTTTCTCTCCTCTCTTTAGGAGGCTCTAGTGGAGTCAAGCCCTATTCTTGCCGAAGGGCCACTGTGCTGTTTATTGGGATGGGAGAGGGTCCATATCCTTGGACCCTACCGAAGACTAGATCTCAGTCAGGAGACTTGCTCCCAGCCACCCACTAGACTCCAGACTACTCAAAGTCTGCCAGGTTTCTTGGCTTTGTAATAGTTTTCATTACTTTGAAAAGGTTACTGTTCTTCAGTGTTTTCCTGCACAACTTACTTTCCTCTGCTCTCCTCTCTAGAGCTCTGTTGTAACTGTAACTTTGTTTTACTGTTGGGACCACTGTTGGGATCATAAAAAGAGAAAGAGGCACGAGAAGTGGTATACAGCGGTGTGGGGGAAGGAGTGCCTCATCGGGCTCATGTTGACCATGCTGAGGTATCCCCCCAACCCCACCTCCCAGGGACCAGACAAACACACCTGCTCTTGCCAGGTAACTGTGGGGAGGGGCATACCTGGCTGTTGCCAGGTAACTGTGGGGTGGAGCTTAGGCAAAACCCTAACAACCACAGTTTCTTAAATGTGTGTCAGGTTGGTGTCCCCCTCCCCCCACTTTTGTATTTTTAGATTTAATTGTATGAGTTCTTTGTTCCCAAGTTCCTCCCTTTGGTTTCTCTTGTTATACCAATAAGCTAATCAAGGCAGGAAGCTATTTGTACATTTTAATCCAAGAAATCTGCTGTGATTTCCTGTTTCTCTGTCATTAGAGCAAGTTCTTCCTTCCATGCTTTGAATGTCTTTCCTTCATTTCCCCCAGCACATTTCTTACAGTTGATTTAAAATGCTTTCTTACTTGGTTCGATATCTGTTCCATCTCGGCTTTGACAGTACTGACTTGGTTTTCTTAGCCATGGATCAAGTTTTCCCGACTCCTTAATTGCCTGCTGGTTTTTAAATTAAGCAACAGACATAAAAAACATATTCCAGCACGCTGAATCTTGTTTTCTCCCGATGTGTGTTAATTCTTGTCCAGCAGACCCTGCATCACAGTCTGATGGCCTCACACTTGTGTAAGTTTAGTTGTGTACTGTTTACAAGGTCTGGGGACGCCCAGGGTGTTTCTCATGCCCCTGTACCTTGATAAACGAGGCTCCACATCATCGTTATTGTAGCAGGTCTGCAATGGTCCTTCCTCTAAATGTAGGGGTGTCCAACCTTTTACGATTGTGATGTGACACCATCATCTACAGATGTGTTGGGCTGCGTTTATAGCTATTCTGGGGTCTCTGTTAGGTTGTGTGCTGACTCTCACACCTATCTCGCCTACCCCATGCTTTTTTAAAAAAAGAACCTTACTTGGAACACAGAGAGGCAAGTCGCTTAAATGTTTCCTACTATTGATTTTGTACTTTAATGACCCAAATCAATGTAGGCTGTACCCTAAGAAACTTAACAGACGCAAATGTTTGTAATATTATGTTTCTAAAAAAAACATTTTATTTTTAATTATGTGTCTCTGTGGGAGTATTTTTATGTGAGGGCAGGTATCCATCACTTGATTAAAAACCAGCCATCGAGGCCTGAGGCAGCTGATCACCTCAAATTGGAGAGTTACAGGATGCCTACGCAAGTAATGGAGTCCGAACCTTTGTCCTCTACAAGTCTCATAAACACTGAGCCAGCTCTCCAGCCCCACTAGGGTATCTATCCTTTATAGAGAAAGTTTACCGATCTAAAAAAGTAGTCCTTGTTCCTAAAGCAAACCCCTTCTGATATGTTTACTGAATTCAGGGGTTATTGGCAAAGTGTAGTTGAGGCATTCCCACTCTTTGGGGATCAGAACTATACTCTGGACATGGGTCTGCCCCAGTTCTATTACAACCTGTAGTCCGACGCCTCTGGCTCCCACTGTAGCCGTAACCTGGAAAGGCCCTATGCTCTCCCGCTCTCTCCGGCCCAGGCTAGGGGTCTATAGTGAGGTAATGGACCCTGGGTAGCTCCTTGTCTTACTAAAGTCCCACATTAGAGATTCAATCACTTCATCTTGGCTAAACACGATTTGTGTATATTGAGCTCAGTTTTAAGGCCCTGACTGGACTCCAGCTTCATGTGCTGTGGCTAGGAAATTGGTAGGGCCTTAGGCGATTTGGAGTTTGCCTCAGAAGGTTTTGCTCTTGGAGGGTTGTCTGTAGCCAACTGTCTTTAAACAGTTTATGCACATATGTTCATCTGATTTTTGTAGTTTTCAAAGCTGGAGGACTAGTGTGTTGGTTTACTCCGTCACCACTAGAAGTTTGAGTCCTTCCTATCTTTTTAAAGCCTCATCTCCCTCTTGGCAGATGATACATTTCAGATCCCCATTGGCTCAAGGTCTCATCTTTCCTCCAATTCCCAGCTCCTTGCATCTCCTCCTCTCCAAAGAGGCCAGGTTTCCCATGGGAATGTGCTGGTGACTTTGTATTTTCTCTCAGGAACAACTGCAGTTCACAGCCCATTAACAAGAGGGGCCAGTAAGAAGCCGGGCAGGCAGTGATTGACAGCCTTTCCAGACTCAGCTCCGCCCCTCTCCGCCTTCCTGAGGATGACTCAGGACAAAGCCCACACACCCTTCACAGTTCTGAGCTTTTAGGTTACACTTCACTGAAACAGAAACCATACTAGTATTGATACAAGTTCACATTTCCCCGCTAAGGAAGAGTGGTTGTTTGCAGACAGAGGTTCAGACTCATCAATTGATAATCGGATCATCATAACCCAGGGAGCCAGAAAGATGACCTCACCAAAGAGGCTGGCTCCTCCCATGCGCACAACGTTTTAGACTACACGCACATTTTATGACGTCTCTAAGTCTGCCCTTGGTTCAGGCTAATTAGATGAAAATGTTGAGGATGAGGAGGTAGCTAGCCACGTGGGTTTTAGCCTGCAATCAGTCTGTCTGCACCGGGGTGCAGGAGCCAAGAGCAAATGTGAGTGTTGTCGGTTTAAGAAGGCAAATTTCCAATTGCCTTTCTTCATTCTTAGGGCTGGCTAATAGGAATTAACATTCACTAAACATGTTCCCTGCCTGTGCATGCGTGTATGTGTGTGCCTCTGTGTGTGTGTGTGTGTATGTGTGTGTCCCCCTCTCTGTCTGTCTCTCTGTGTGTGAACACACTATTACTTGGAGGCTGAAGGATAGCCTCTAGAGTTCTTCTCCATCACCCTCTACCTTCTTTATGTAAGGATAAGATCTTTCCCTGAACCTGGAGCTAGGCTGACCAGCAGCCAGCCTCACAGATCCTCCTGTCCAGGCTCCCCACACTGCTGGGGTTAGAGGCTCACAGGCCGTCACCTAGCTTTCTATATGAGATACAAATTAGTATTCTTACCTACTGAGCTATCTCCCCAGATCTATATCTTAAACACTGAGACATTGTGAAGAATGTATTTTTGATATGCCTCATTTAAAAAAAAAATATTGAAACCATAAACTTTGGGAAAATGAATCCCCAGCCAGTGGTAAGTTGCAGAGTCAAGTTTTGCTCCAGATGGTTAGATTTCAGTTTGTGCTTTAAGCCTTTATGCTATCCCAGTGCCCTAACCACACCTACCCTAAACCAGAAGATTCTGTAATGCAGGGGTTCTAAACAATTCCAGGCCATTTGGACTGTTTTAGCCTCCAGGCCAGCATATCTTTACTCAGACAACAGAAAGGGCTTTCAAACACTTAATTCAAATCCTGATTTTAACCTTTTCGGTAAAAATGAGGGCATTCATTTTTACTTTGCTGGGGCCGTGAGGGTTAAAACGTTTGGGATCCTAGGGGAGGCCATTAGGTGTTCATTACTGCACTGCATGGCTACAGCAATAAACAGACACCCTGAAGACACTGTTGGGGCTTGAGGGGAGCCTTGATTTAATTTTACCTGACAGTGGCTGGCAGGGGCAGGCCATGCGACTCTCACATAAACCCTTCATGTATTATGGAACAAGGTCGCCTAGTCTCTGAAGAACAAAGACAAGGCACCGCAGCCACCATACTAGAGTAGCTGTCCTCTCTACTATTCCTAGGTAAATGAAAAGATCTGTTAGGGGGATCCTGAGGTGAGGGTGGGGGTTAGGGGAGGAAGCTGAAGTCAGTTGTCAGAGTTTCATAGGAAAAGCAGAAAAACAAAATCCCAGTGTGGGATGTAGAGGGGCTTAAACCGCTAGGGGTGGCTCTTACTTCAGCGGGTCCCAAGGACAAGTCATTAACATCCCCAGCCTTGTCCAATGACCAGCAAAAACTAGTAGAAACCTTTGCAGCTGTGGAGACCTGACTAATTAGTTCCGAGGAGTGTGTGTTTGTGTGTGTGTGTGTTGGGGGAGGAGGGGCAGGGGATGGCCTAGAGACTGGAAACACCTCAGGCTGGCTTTCCCTTTGGTCTCCCAAGGGCCCCACCTGCTCTCCAGAGAGGCTCGCAGTCCTTCCTCCAGTGGCCTCTCTTTGCTTTAGGAAGAGTCTTAACTGGAAGGGGTGGGGCAGGGTCGGAATGACAGGACTGTTCTGTGAATATTAAAGAGTCTTTCTTCACTCATACCTGTCTCAGAACGGGAAGTTTTGTAGCCCTCAGGCCTGGCTCCGGCTGTCCTTTGTCTCTATAAAGTGTCACACAGGATCCTTGTGGTGCGTGTGTACGTGTGTGGTGAACTGAGTACAGATCAGTAAAACCCCACGCTGGGAACTGCAGCATTTTTTCAGTACAGGGCATTCATTGCAAGCTTCTGCAATAGTAACCGGGACGCCAAGGGCATTGTCCTGGGGTCGACCAAGACAGGCTCAACAGTGAAACTGCACAAGTTATTACCAAACAAAACAAAACAACTAAACGAACAAGTCAGATGCTTCCAGCAGCGCCACAATACTCTAAACGGGAAATAGAGTGTGATACCCACAGCTCCCTTTCCCCTCAGCAGCACCACAGCAATTCCAAGAGACAGAGAGAGAGAGAGAGAGAGAGAGAGAGAGAGAGAGAGAGAGAGAGAGAATGAGAGGGGGGTTAAGCAATTCTTAGCTCATCATAAAAAAACAAATATGTTCATTTTCCAGAAACGTGTACCATTCCACACAGGGGTCCCCCTTAGAGCCCCCCAGCTCCAGGAGCCCCAGGATCGAACTCTAGCCCCAGGGTGTTTGAAGCATAGGGGATTCTGCTACTGGTGAAGATAATCACTCACTGGATGCGGGAGGGAGGCTGCAGCTAGGGAAGGAATGACTCAGCATGGTCCTGTGGCAGGAAGAGCGGGAGGGGCATGGACGCCGCGAGGAGCTCCAGCTCCGGGTAGCTTGAGGACCTCTAACCTTGGTGTATCTTTTGATTGTCCCTTGCTCCCTGCGACAGGTCACGCCACAGCCCTCGTGCTGCTTCTTGAGTCACCTATGCTGTGCCCAGAAATCTAGTCTATGCGGGTTGCTAGACATCCTGGCAGGAGCGCCCCACCCTTCTCCAGCCGTGGCTCCTGGTCACTAGGGGAGGAGGATGAGTACTATTGTCCGCTTCGTCCAAAGATCGCCCCTTATTCTTCTGCAATGCCTCTGGCTCCGGGTCTCTCCCACCAGCCTGCTTTCTGCATTAAAACAAAATTCTAGAAAAGTTACAACATTGAATTTAGGACTACTGCATCGCCAGCTCCCCCGCCCCGCCCTCCTGCAGGAGGAGAAGAAAACTTGGATGTCAGAGAAAGCAAAACAGAGATGTCCTGTACACTCTTGTCCACCGAACTTTTCAACTACAAAGACCCTCATCTCTGGGAATGGTCACTGCGGGCCACGCCCTAGGAGGCACTCTCAGTCCCGCGCTGCTCCAGGCCGCCAGCAGGGGCGCTATTGGAGCGGCAAAGGAGGGATTCGAGTGGAAGATGATTCTTTGCACACTCTCAGGGGTTCAGGGAGGAGGGCACCCATAAAGTTCTTCCAAGAGAAAAAGTTCTCGGAGACATATCTTCCTATCTCCCGTTTATTCGTCTGTCAACCCTTGAACTTAAAAAGAAAAACAGACAGACAAGTGTCATAGTCGTAAAAAAAATAATACTTATGAATTATGCTGTTTTCTCCACCATTCTTCAGGGTCATCCAAATATATATATTATATTATATATATAATTATTAATATATAAATCAACATACAAATATTAGTTTATATATAATGATATATATAGTATATATGCATACATATACTATATACATATACATATATACTAGTATATATGTATATGAATATACATAATAGTATATATGTATATACTATTAATTTCTATGATATCCATACCCACATTCTTTAGACTTCTATTTTATATGTCTTAGAGCAGGATACCCCTCTAAGGTTTGTTTGCATTACTTTCAGACTAAGTCCTGTAGAGAAAGGGTTATTTATTTATCCAACCTTTTACCCAGCAGGCTCCCCTTCTGCAGCTCATCCCCCTGGGCTCTCTTTTAGAATAGAAGTTTGGCTCTTTCTCTTTCTTTCACTACTTGGCAATTCTTGGTGACATCATGCTTGTTTTCCTTCTGCCCTGAATCGGTTAAACACAGCCTCCTCTTTGCCGTGTCCCCACAGCAAGGTTGCTTAATGACAGAGCAGAACTATAAAACCAAATGGGTGTCAGTGACAAAGCAGAATTTCAGAGTTCAGAGACTCTTAATGAGACATCATTTCTGCCTCTGGCTAGACCCGCCGATGAGATAATGTCTCTGGCCGAGATGAGCGAGCTTGGGCTGTAACCTGTTAATGTCCAGAGGAGCTGAAGATCTCTGTGTACCGTTTCTGGGACAGCTCTGATCCATTCGGACGCTGGGGGTTTGCTTTCTCTTGCTGCAGCTTGGAACAGGAGATCCACTTTGAGGACAGCACAGTCACATACAAATCTGATCCTACAGTGCTGCGTAGCTCAGGTGGGACCAGGTCTCGGTGTCTCAGGCAGGGAGAGAAGCCAATGCTACCTGACAAGAACAGAGGCAGTACCTGGAAGGCTCCTTGCTCTTCCAACTCCTCCATTAGCCTGAGATAGCCCGGAGACTCCACCCGTGGGGAACAGGCTCCTATCTTCAATGGGAAACTGAGGCACAGAGAAGTTGGAGTGTTTGCAACTTGAGGATCCAAGTCTCCTGATGTTCTGTGTAGTGTCTGTGCTACTGCACACAACTCATTTTTTTCATTTTGTGTGTGTGTGTGCACGTTCATGTTTGTGTGTGTCCGCTGATGGTAGAGATTGATGATGTTGAGTATCTCCCTTGGTCACTCTCCACCTTTATTTATTTTGAGACAGATCACTTCCTGAACCCAGGGCTTCCCAATTTATCTAGCGTGCTGGCCAGCAAACCCCAGAAATCCTGCTACCCTCATTTTCCCGCAGCATCGTGACTACAGAGTTCTACTTGCACTCTGCTTTGAAATGGGTCCTGGGGATCCGAACTCATGCTTGCACAGCAAACAATTTACTAACTGAGCATTTCCCCAGCTGCCAGACCTTCAGGCTTAAAATATCACCAGGGATTTCCTTTCGTACGCCCTCTACCCCTCTTCTCTGTTTGGGAGAATTGGTAAACGGATGATTTAAGATCTCTACATGAATTCTTTTTGTATTACAAGTAAGCAAGTCAATAAATAAAACCATCTGGAAGGAGAAGGGAAGTTGCAGCAATTCAAGAAGTGAATACAAACAACAACAACAAAAACCCAAAATGTTGCCATGGATTCCAGTTGGCATACTGGGGTAGGAAGGGAAGAAGGGAAGCAAACGGTCTGTGGAGACAGCACCCCCTGTGAAATGATTAAAGTAACATTGTCCTGGTTTGATTCCATTTTGTGTTTGCTCAGACAGTTCTCAACCCTTTACCCCATAGGCATGTCTACCTTTGTGCTTTCATGACCTTGAGCATGTCCAGATGTATTAACCAAGATAATTGGCAAGGTATGTCCAAAATAACTGCCAGGCTCTGCCGGGAAGGAATATATCAAAGTTACTCCGACTCTCATCTGAGTTTGATGTATCTTTATGGTTTTTACCTTTAAAAAGTATGTATCTGAGCTAGGACACCAAGAGACTTCATGGAGTCTCAAGTCTACTCTTGGAGATCTAGCTGTCAATGAAAGGGACTTAAAACTTTTAATTGGCTTAATCAGTGTGCATAGTTCTCTCTTTTTCCTTTCCTTTTGTTTTTTGTTTGTTTTATTTTTTGAGACAGGTTTCTCTGCATAGTCCTGAAATGTCTCATAGCCCGGGCTGGTCTTGAACTAGTACTGCATCAGTTTCTCCTCCTGAGTGCAATCAACATGGTTTCCATAACTATCTGTCATGGATCGTTACACCCTGGAGTGGAAGAGAAATGGAACATCTCTTGCTGTGGGTCAGCACACAGCTCAGTCGCTCCCTCTGTGCACCTGGAGATGTATTGCTTACGCTCCTCTGTCCACTTTGTCTGCCTTCTCACAGACACTTCTGTGCATAGGGCAGTGTGAGGGATTATGCAGCAAGGAGTTGCACAGTCAGGAAAACACCTTTAGCTTTCAATTTAAGCTGTCTGGACGCCTGACATTTTAATCCATCTAAGAGCTCTTTTCTAAGCGAGCCAGCTACAGACAGTCACTGTCAGCTTCAGGCTGTGAGCTAAGGGGAGAGACACTGCCAAAATAAATGCGGTTGAGTCTTGGAGATTTGGAACTAGGGTCTGGGCAGGGCTGCTAGCTGCAGGGAGCTGACAGGAAGACAGCACGGGGAGCAGGGGAGGGGTTAGTGTTCTGAATGTGAGGCTGACTTTTTTCTCAGCAATTTTCCTAGTCCCTGATGTGTACTTCCACTGCTCCAGCGAGTCTGGGTTTTAGGAGCAACAGTGAAGAGCTCTCAGCTCCACAGTTTATGGAATTAGAAGGAACTAGGGGAAGCTGGTTCGCCGTGTAAGGAAAACAGGGGCCTGGATCACTGCAGGTTCCTTCTTTTAAAACAATAAGCATAAAGACATCATTGTCGATAATTCATTGGTGCTTATCCCACAGCCACTGCTTGCCCAGTCCTTGAGGGTCTTGTAATGTTACCCCGCTGGCTAGAATAATACATTCGTGACCCATAGACGTCCTAAATTGTACCATAATTCTTTCCTTTAAGGCGCACAGGTTATGGGTAGGGTATAAAGCATGGGACACAAGCTCAATGCATAATGCAGTCACGAAGGCTGCTCAGATTTGGTCTGGGCTGGAAATAAGGTTAAATTCAAAGGGCATTTGATGCGAGTGTTTTTCAAACGTGCAAGTAGTCATGGAAATTTCCAGAAAGAACATTAAGAGATGCAGATGATGGGTCACTGGCAACATTCAAAGAATAAAAATGCTTCTGCATACTCCTTTTAGTAAAATGCCACTTTTAAGAAATAAACTTTTTTCAAAAGGTCATTTTCTTTTCTTTTTTTTTTTTATTGGATATTTCTTTATTTACATTTCAGTTGTTGTCTCCTGGATCAAGCTGGATCGCTTGTGAGATAGCCTTTCACGCATAGGAGCTGCACTCAGATCCTCTGGAAAAATAGTATGTGATCTTAACATCTGAGCTATCTCTCCAGCCCTGAAATCGAAGGTTTGAATTTAGTAGTTTATTTAAATAGTTCGGATAGCCAAAATTAATAGGGAAAACAGAAGCCACTTAGGTAGAGATAGATTTTCTCTTTCCTACTAAATCTCATGTAGTAATTTGTCAATTTGGTTCTAATGGGTTCTTTCCACAACTATCAATTAATTTGTTTTATGTGTGTTGTATGACTGTCTGCTTACATGTATGTGTAGTCACCATGTGCCTGACGAGGCCAAGCGACAGTGCTGATCTCTCTGTCAGGTTCTATGGCTCCTCCAGTCTGCCCTTGCCCTGCTCCTTGGTCCTACACACCTTACTCCCCGAGCTCAGCTAAAGCCTTGTCAAGGAAAGAATTTGATGTCTGCTGCTGATGCCTTAATGGAACTGTGTGTTGCGATAGGAACCACACTGGGGATGACATTCTAAGACAGAAAAGGTTTAGATCTAGTATGTAAAATATTCAAATGAGACATTAGCCACTTACAAAAAGAAAGGAAACCATAAATAATATTTCAAAACAGGTGAGAGGACTGGGAGATGCTTTAGTGGCTAAGAATGCTTGCTGCTCCCACGGAGAACTTGAACTCCCATCCCAGCACCCACATACGGCGGCTCACAACTACTCATCACTCCAGTTCCAGGGGATCCAGCTCCCTCTTCTGGCCTCCATGGGCACCTGCACTTACATGCATTCCCCCCAAGATACACAAATACACAAAAGTTAAAAATAAAATAAAAATAAACAACAATAAGCTAAGGGCTTGGGAGATACTTCAGCATGTAAAGGCCTTTGCTGCATAGGCCTGATGATCTCTCAACCTACTTTAAAATTTAAGAAGAATTACAAAGCTCTGACCTCCACATGTGTGTTATAGTAAATGTAGAATTACACACATGCACATTATGTATATATATCCTTATACCACACATTAACACATTTAATAAAGCCTACAAAACACAATAATGTTTAAGACATTAAAAGACCAAAAAATGGGGCTGGAGAGATGGTTCAGTGGTTAAGAGCACTTGTTGTTCTTACAGAGGACCTGGGTTGGGTGCCTAACATCCACCTGGTGGTTCACAATGCTCTGTAACTACAATTACAGGGGAGCTGACTCTGTACTCTGAGGGCACGAGGCATGCACATGGTGCATATAGATACATACAGGTAAAAGACTCATATACATAAAATACAAAATAAATGTGAAAAAACAAAATAAATGTAATAGCTCACTCTAATTAGACAATGACCAGTTCAAACAGTGCCAGCTATGTATAAAGAGCTTTAAATATGACTGTGTTCAACACTGATGAAATTTGGGGGTTCTTACGCTGCTGGAAATGATATGAATTTAAACACTGTCCGTGTGCATGGAATAAGTTCTGTGACTACTGACTAAGGAAATGCTACAACATGGGACACACTTTATGTCTGTGTTTTGCCTTATGTGTGTTTATAGGAAATCTGGAATCTATTTCTCAGTCAACTGGATGATATACATGTGATTCATACCTTTGGAAGAATATTGAATAGCCTCCCAAATGAATTATGAATATTTAATGACTTGAAAACATCATATACAAATACACATACATATACACTGCACACACACATATATATGTACATCATATACATATATATATAACATTATATTAAAATCAGGATGAATGATTACATAGAGTATGATCCTTCTTAGATAAAATCTTATGTAATGTATAATATGCAACAAAATAATATAGACTTATAATATATAATTAAAACTATGTTTATATAATTTTTTCTCATTTTCCTTACAGATTTTTCCCTATATTAGACATGTGACATTTTCAAAAGTTCTATGTAGATGAGGGAGGGGGATCTTGACTTGCTGATGCTCCTGCCTCCACCTCCCTTGTCCTAGAATTACAATCATGTGCCACCATCTGGATTTACACTGTGCTGGGAAGCAAAGCCAGAGCCCAGGCAAGCGAGGTGAACACTGTGGCAGCGGAGTAACCCCCCAGGGCAGGGCATAGGCATGCCAGCAGACATTTGCAGGCGGGTGACACCAAAACCAAGCCAGGATATTTGTGTATTCTGGGTTTTTACTAGGGCATATGTTCCCCAAGAAGATTGGTGGCCTTTCCGTGTGGAGAGCTCTGGGGCTGACATTTCCATCCTGCACACAGGACAGGTCATCCGCTGTCACTGAACCTGTAACATGCAGGCTTCTATGATTAGGTTCTCTATGGTTTCTTCACTTCCTTTTTGTTTGCTTCCTGGACACTTTGTCCCACAGGCTGTGAGTATGCAGAAAGACTTGTGACATCACTGAATGTCAAAAAATGTGGCAAAGAGCATGTGCTACATAGACTATACAAAAGACATCTCTGAAAGTGATATAAAAATCCTATGTTGTACCATTTCCTGAGAACTGTCCTTGCAACTGTTGGCTAGAAAACATTATCTGTGATGGAAAGGCAGGGAGGGATACAGTATCTGTTTCTCCTCTTTCTCCCCAAACCCTCGGTTTTGATATCACATGGATGGATGGAAACAGCAGGGGCTCAGCTGTAATTACCTTATAAATAATGAATAAGGCACTATTATTATTACTTAAAAAATCCCATTTTGAAACGAGTCTCTTGATAGTAGCTGAAGCTTAATTTAGCCAAATAACTATTCTGCATTAGCTAATGTGGCCCATTATTTTTAGACTCAAAAGATATTTCCAGATGTACTGTGACAGGGTGATTTATCACTGTTCTGGGGGGCCATGATCGTGGTATGCCAGGGCTGTATTCTGGGTTTATTACTGCTTTCCACTGAGACACCTGGTTAAATTAGTTTAGTGGTATATTATCCATAGGCTGTTTTGTTGGAGAAGTCATGCAAGTTTAACCAGTGTTGTCTGCATTTGCAGAGTGCAAGCTTCATATGAAACCCCTTTTTAAAAATACTTCTGATATGAAGTTATAAAGTCATTGGAAATAACTAGGTAAGAGATAAGAGTCTTAGCTTTGCATATCTTTCTTGTTGATTTTAATGTGCTTGTATTCAAAGAGAGTCTGCAAAAATAATATGATCCCTTCTGAGTGAAGAATTATTAAAATCATGCTTTTTCCCCCTCCTGGCTAGATTTCTATGTTTTCTGCTGTAGAAACATGTTAACTATTATACCCAGAAAATAAAAGGTTTCAATAAAGCATGTCACTTAGAGGTCTTTGCCTTTGTCTCTCAGAATGCATTAAGTCACTTCCATGGTATGCTCAGAGATCCCAGTATGGTGACCCTGGCCTTGCATATCATCAAAAATAATTGACTGAAGATGTATTCTTGAAGCTTAATTACATCTACCCTGGCAGCTTCGGCTCCCAGCGGAGGACGCACCTGTAAGTGTACCCTGTGCAGTGTATAAGGCTGGTTCTGATGGGATTAGGAACCCATGCAGTGTGCATGCTACCAGAGGATACAGAGCATGCTGCAATCTAAGCAGGTGACACAGAGGTGTCACTAGAACTGTCTTTAGTGTTGCTCTGCAGATGGCACATCACTATTCTGAAAACTCCCGTCCTGCTCATGGGCTCAGAGGTGGAGGCCTTAGAGGCAGCTCTCCGGACTTGCTAGTGCACTAGACAGCCTCCAGCTCCCTTTGCTCAGATTGTACAGGACACTTGCTGTGTGAGCATTCAAAACAAAAAAATTTGAGATAGGGTCTCATGTAGCCCAGGATAGCCTCAAACTTAGTACTTATAGCTAAGGATGGCTTTGAACTTGTACTACACAAGGCCTCTACTGACCAAACATCTCCAGTTCCCATGTAAACCATTTGTCAGTCAGTAGCTCCAGAAACAGACTCAAGCCTGTCAGACCGGCCATGGTGTCTGGAGTACAGCTCTGGCCCAAGGGCTAAAGATGCTCTGCTATTTATTTATTTATTTATTTATTTATTTATTTATTTATTATTTTTACCATGTTAACTAATGAAACTCCACGACAGCCTTGGCTCCTTATCACATTGTATAGAATCTTCCAAATCGACTCCCTGAGCTTCTGTAGACTTGTCTCTGTCCTTGAGGCTTGTCTGTTACTGGACCTGCTGTGATCTTCCCTGTGTGGCCTTGACTTCTAAGGCTCAGAGCCTTGGCTTCTGTTTTCTTTCAGACTCATCAGTCTGTTTACAACAACCTTCTTAGGGAGTTCTCCTTCCTCTTACCTATAAAAACTGTCTTGTCCCCCTGGCATTTCTTCATAAAAATGGTACCTTGCTAGAAGCCCCCAGTACCACCTTCTCTCTAAATTAGTCACCTAGAAGGTGAAATCTACCACCTTCCAAAGTAGCACTGATGTTCAGCCTAATGCCAGGATCTATCTGTTTGTATGTGTGAGTGTGAGTGTGTGTGTGTATGTGAGGAATGTGTGTGAGTGTGTATGTGAGTGTGTGAGTGAGTGTGTATGAGTTTGTGTGTGTGAGTGTGTATATAAGGAATGTGTATGAGTGTGTGTGTGTGAATGTGTGTGAGTGTGAGTGTGAGTGTGTGTGTGTGTGTGTGTATGTGTAAGTATGAGTATGTGTGTGTGAGTGTGTGTGTGTTTGTGTAGGTAATGGGGTTGTAAGCTTCTGTCCTTTCCTGATCTGTACTTATGTCACTTTGCCAAGATTTTTTGTAGTGAAATATGTCTATTCTGCAGAAGTTAATGGTGAATACTTTGTAATACAAAAGCCCAAACCTTCTTAACATTTGATGCGATGTTTAAGTGTATCTGGAAGAACAATACTTGAAGACTAGAAGCATTTTGGAAAAGAAACACAGTGATAGGCACTTACCATACCGAATGCTCAAGTCCGACGGAGGAGATTATGTGATGTACAGGCATGGAGTCACTTGGACAGGATGTTCTGTTGTATGATATAAGTGTGAAGTACAGCCAATAATGTATTATTTGGTGATTGGTATTGTGATAACTCACTAACTATAGGCCATGGTCATATTATATTTTTCAAAATAGAAAACTTAAAAATTCAGGAAATTTTCAAAAAATTCAAAATTTAGAAAAATTTCAAAATTAGGAAACATAAGTTCTAGAAGAAAATATAGATAAACAGTGATGGGCCAAAAGGATACAGAAGCACCGTCCAAATATTAAGGCAAGTGTCACACAGAAAGAAATGTGCCTAAGTACAGAACAGATTTAAAGCTGCTATATGAAAAATATCACGTGGGGTGAAGTTGAAAGGCCAACTTGTCACAAGCGAACATAATCTTGGAAAATAATTTTAAAAACTGAATGAGAGAGTCTGGGGAAATGGCTCAGGGTGGGGTTAGGAGCACTTGCTCATCTTTAGGAGAACTTGGGTTAGGTTTTCAGGCCCCATACTGGGTGGCTCATAAAAGACTATAACTCTATTTTCAGGAGATCCAAAACTCTCCTCCACCTCCATGTGCACCTTCATATATGTGGTACACACATTTACATTCAGGTGCATACTTATACATAAAATATAAATAACTTAATCCAAAACACTTAAATGTGATTTAAAAAAAAAAACTCTAACACAGCAGTAAGAGGAAATCAAAAACCAGAAATGACAAAGGATCAACATTCCTTAAATATGCAGAAGCAGAAATCTCTTAATAAAATATTAATGAACTAAATCTAGTAACACAGAAAGGGTCATAAGGTGTAAGAAAGAAGGACTTATACACTGTTGATATAAGCTAGCGGATGAATTAATGAATTCACTTCAATAAAAATATTTAGGAAAGTCTAATGCCATTTAATAGCAAAAACTAAAAAACAAAACCAATCAAACCAAAACCCAAAAGCCAAACAAACAAACAAAAAACCCATGGAAGAACTAAGATTTTATCATGAAAATGAAAGTTTGAGGAAATCCAATGACAGATGTAATATCATCTTGTGTTCAGTAGAGAAGTGTAGACTCAGGCTATACATTCAATATTCATGAATGAATTTTGTATCTCGGGGTGGTTGTGAGGCTCTGTTGTGACTCGGGAAAGAGAAGGGACAACCTGAGAATCAGGGTCAGAGGGCCAGGAGTAGCTTGGAGAGTCAACTGAAGGGAGCGTGGATCAGGAGAGGGCATTGGAACTATGCCTGGAAGGAAACAGGAAGGAGCTTTAGAGAACAGGAAATAGAATGGAAAGTTGGAGAACTGAGGGATTGGAGCTCGGCGTGGGGACAGAAGTTGGACCACTGTTGAGCTAGAGTAAGGCAGCTCATGAACATGTTACCCATCCCTGAGAGTGGCTAGAGAAAAAGCATCCAAAGCATGGTTCATATTCTCCCTACATTTAAGTTTTTGCTCAGACAATTCCTGCTCTTCCAAGGAGAGCCCATACCACCCCTAAGACCACCTTCATCCAGTGGTTTTCTATCTGGCTTTAATTTTTCTTTTCATTTGTCCACAAAGCATTTCAGACTCATACGTTTTTTGATTTATTGCACATAGGTAGATTTTTATAAGATTTATATTCTGTCCCTTCAAAATTTAGAAAGTCCTCTTGAGAAGGGCAGGGACTACCATGTGCCCACTGTGCTATTCCTAGTGGCTGTGCAAGACTGAGTGGCTTGTTTGTGTCCATTGGGCATCTGCTACAAAGTAATGCTATCCCCATCCCCTCATTGGCACACTAAACTACACTTTGGAATCTTCCAGCCCAGGCATCCCAGAGTGCTCCTTTCTTTCCAGGGATGCCTGTATTCTTCCCATCAACGCTGGACATGAATATTAGCGCCTTCTTGACATCTTTTAAGGTCCTCCAACCCCAAGTTCCCAATTCTGTGAATTCCTTTAACAAATTGATTCTATTTCTACATTTTGTTCAGACTTGATAATATAATTATGTACCATAAATCCCTTCTAACTAAAGTTCCAGGAGAGTAATGAGGATACTTCATTAATAGGCACGGTTACTACCCATCCAGGAAGAGTTTCATGGATGCTCAGTGAAGGTTGATTGGAGTAAAAGAAGACCCAGGGACTCACTTCTGAAGCACACATGCAATTTAAATCTTTGGCTGCAAGCATTTATTTTTTTGAAGGATGCATCAAAATCTCACTACTTTGGACTCTTCTGTATCCTTGACAAGTGACTCCTGACCCTTTCCTCCCACTAGGATTAAAATGACAGCCAACATGACAGGAGAGATGGCCCAGTGATTAAGAATACTAGCTGTTCTCACAGAGGACCGGGCTTCAGTGCCTAGCACCTAACAGAAGGTTCACAACTGCCTATAACTCCAATTCCAAGAGATTGAATTCCTCTTATGGTCTCTGTGAGGATCTCCACACACATGGTGCACATACAGATCCCCAAGCACACAATCACAAGTACAAACAATAAATCTCCAACCTAATGTGTCACTGGGGCTATAGACTTTGTCTCAGTGGTTGCAAGGTTAAGAGTTCCTAGTTGCTCTTGCAGAGAACTTGGGTTCAATTCCCAACAGCCACATGGTGATTCACAACCATCCCATCCAGGGGATCTGATATCCTCTTCTGATCTCTGTGGTACCAGGCATACATATATGGTACATGTAGGCAAAACACCCACACACATACAAGAACTCAAAAGAATCAGTCATGGGCTGAATTTGAGATGCAGGGGAGGAGCTATGCCTCGGATTAGGATGAGAATTGTAGCTGTAGTCAGTCCCATTCAACAGCACATCCCTGAGCACTGATCTCAGCATGTGAGGTACTGGTTTAACCCACTTATGACATAATGATGCTGTGTTCACCCTTATCATATAGCGGGGTCCCTCCCCGGGCATTAGAGGATAGCTTTGTGTGTTGAACATTGTATGAAACTGATACTATATAGTTTTGATGGGATTTGGGAATCTGAACTGTAAGGCCTGGAGTTTCATCACAGTGGTGGTTGTCACTGATGAGCCATTTATCCTGTGCTACATGTTGTACCATTGAAGGGGACATTATGGTCCGCCCCACTTACAAACCCAGAGACAAAGGCTTGAAGTAGTGGGTGTCCTAACCTGTGCGAGGCATGAGCGGGGAAGTGGAGAGGCTGACACTGGGTCTGGCCGGCTGCCCTCAGAGCTCTTATGACTTCTCATCTGCATGCTACAGGCCCTGCTGTGAATGCTCTAGACAAGGGAGGGTGGGTCAGGGCTGGGAGGGTGTCTAGTCTTTGGCTTCTCTCAGCTTGGCAGAGGAGAGGGAAAGTGCATTAAATATAGAAATCTGTCAGAATTCTGTTTCTAATCTAATGCTTCGGTGGGCTAATATTTTATTGTATGCCTACATCTGCATTTTTGGAAATTCCAATTGATCTCTCACACTGTAATTAGTTCAAGTGACAGCTTTCATATTTTAGGGCACTAAATGGGAGAAATACGCCAAGATTCTTGCTAATTGTCTTCCCCTCAGGGATCATGGGAGATTTTGTGAGCGAAGTATACTGGATTACTTTCTCCTTTTTTTTTTTAAAGAAATGGAATGTCTTGAAACAGACCATAAGAAAGAAAGGTCAGTTCTCACAGCATTGATGATTACAGTCAACAAGTTATTGCATATTTCAAAATCTCCAAAGACTGGATTTTTAACTCAAAGAAATGATGAATGTCTAGAGAGATAGATCTTCCAGCTGGTTTGATCATTATTGCATATTGGAATGTCCCATTGCAACCCATAGACATGTATCAATTAAGAGACACTTTTCAAAAACTACAGTTAGCATATATTTAGTCCACATTTTCTTTTTTGTAATTTTTTAAAATTTATTTTCTATATTCTTTGTTTATATTCTAGAAGCCTTCCCCTTTCCCAGTCCCTGCCCCCATATGTCCCATAAGTCCTCTTCTCTCCATCCATTCTCCTGTCTTTCCCCCTCCCTTTTCTCTGTCCTGGTACTCCCCTACAATGCTGGATCAAGCCTTTCCAGGATTAGGGCCCTTTTCTTCCTTCTAGTCCACATTTTCATAATAGAGAAATTTGAATGCTTCCAATGCAAAGGATTGTAAATATACATATAATGGAACCTTACACCAAGCTACATAAATACATATCATTATTATGTGTGTCAGTCATCAGTAGTGACAACAAGAGCATGATGGGAAGGCTTTCATGGGCAGGTGTTGGCTAAGTCTCCATTCCCAGATCTGGCATTTTCCAATACTCTAAAAACATCTTCTCTTTCCTCTAAACTCACCATTTCCATCTCGAGGCCTTTGAATGTGTATCTTTTTTTATTTGAAATACCTTCCCACCTTGACCTGGCCACTGGCTATTCATGGACTAAGGCTCAATGTCTCCTCTGGAGATAGGCAGAGCTGCAGCATGCTGGTGACTTTGGTGTTGGGGACCACACGAGTCCTGTCCCTGTGACCTTGGCTGTGCTCCTTAACTTCAGGGCACATCTATTTATCATCTATTCAATGAGGCTACGAGAAGAGACTTTATATAAGGTGACAGTTGGGACAAAACGGCACAGCCATATCCACTGGAAGTGGCAAAAGTCATGAAGCCAGCACAGCTGTTTGATGCAGTGCCAGCCAAGCTGAGC
Organism: Apodemus sylvaticus; assembly: GCF_947179515.1. Lineage (NCBI taxonomy): Eukaryota > Metazoa > Chordata > Mammalia > Rodentia > Muridae > Apodemus > Apodemus sylvaticus. The sequence goes on along the minus strand of NC_067479.1, from coordinate 59,332,306 downwards.
CCAATGCTGTGACCGCTGTGGTTTTCTTCTCCAGTTTAGGCTTAGATCTCTGCCGTGTTGCATTCTTAAGAACTTTCTGTGTTAGGATTCATTTTCTGTCTTTTCCCAAGAAAATTATATGTGAGTCTTTTTAGGAAGTTCTAAACTTACTATCTCTTCTGCTTTTAGAAAAGTAACTTTCTCTGATCGTATCTGGAAGTCCTCCTCTTCCCTGGAGATCTGATAAGCAGATAATCACAAAGATGCTAGGAATTTCCTTATGTGGCTGTGACTCCAGGAATCTTCTTTCCAACAGTATGACTGGAACAGGGTGACTTAGAGAGAGTTGACAAACTCCAACTGGCCAGGAGACTTGGTAATAGATTCAAGGTCTCTTTTTATAATACACTTAGAACTCCTGTGAAAATGTAGCCTAAAGATAGAGGATCATACAGAGCCTGCCCCCTACTCCCTGCCTGGAGGACTAGAACTCAGTAAATGAGATAGATTTACTAAAATAACTTTTCCTGCTTAATAGTGTATATGATAGCAGGATGTAAATAAAAGGAATTAGTATTTGCTATTCATAAAAAGACCGATTCAGATATTTTCTGTCTGGAGTACTTTAAGACTGCAAAGGCTGCCGGCCTGAAAGCAGGCTGTGATAAACTGCGTTTGCTTTGGTGGAGACATTCCTTAGATTCTTTGAATTGGAGTTATAGGGACGATAATAAAAATAAAATCTGTTCTACTTGTACTTTCTAATTGTGACTGAACATGTAACCCCACACATACAATGAAAAATCAAACACATGTCCAGAGACAAAATAGTATAATTTATACTTCTTGGATAATCACCAGTCTGTCTGTGTTCTGTGACACCTGTATAAATAAAGAAGCAACCTGATTGCTAGTCAGTCAGAGCTGCAAGATTCCCCTGACTCACCTCCCTCTCGGACTCTACATCTTCTCAGGAACCCTGTCAACTGCTGGGGCAAGTCCCCAGCAACTAAATAATCCACAGGAATATTTTTTGCCAAATTAGGAAGTGGGCACTTAGTGGATGACAGATGTCATGACCTTACATGCCTTCCCTGTTCCTCCCATGCTGGTTAAAAACTCCATCGTCAAGGTGACCACAGCACCTGCCACGTAAAGGCTTGGCATCCTTTTACATTTTTCTTCACTTTGATTGTAAACTCTTCAAGGACAACAGCTTCTTCACTTTAAATATCTGTGCAGTGCCTGGTGCACAGTAGGCTTTTAATAAATGAATGAAAGAAGAAAGCAAGTCCTGAAGTGCCTCCTGTTGCTTTGTTGCCTGAGACTTACCACAGTCTCAGCTGAAATCATGCGAGAAAGGCATGGCGGAAACATGCAGCTGAGGACAGGAACAGGCATGCGTTCTTCATCGCATATGGCCAGAGTTTGGCCTTTATGGCAGATGTGTTGATCTGTAAGACACTTCTTATAGAAAGGCCAAGGAGAATGCAGAGCAAGAGCCTGGGTTTAAGGGAACCTACTGTGCTTTGGTACTGTGCCAAAAGAGTACTAAACGTTCCAAACATCTCTTTCCTGGCCCTCACAATGGGGAGGTCAACGTACCTATTAGGGCAGCTTAGTGCCAGGTTCACTGTGGCTGATCAACCTTTGGCAGACCTTATTATAGAGATGAAACTGTAGCCTTCAGTCCCTCACCCAAGCTCCTGAGTGTCCCCTGAATGTGGCATAGCTGTTTTGTTTTGGTTTTGTTTTGTTTTGTTCCTCTCAAATTGCCTGCAGCTGTGACTACCTCCGTGAGAACGGCACAAGGCTGGGCCCACTGTTGTTCCATAATACTGGAATCTCATGAGGCCGCATCTCTCTGAGGATTTATAAGCAATTCTGAGAGAGAGGAAGACATTTTCTCCAGTGGGATGGCCACTCAAAATCTGCCTATTCTACAGTAAATAATCCAAATTAAACTCCTTTGATTCACCAAGCAAGACTTGGGTGGAATAATTTTGTCTCTTTGGTTTGTTGTTGTGGTCCTATCCGAGGTGAATAGATGTTCATTTTTCTTCTCCGGAAGTTCACACCACAGTCTCTCAACAGCTGCAAGTCTCTAACAGAGCAAGACGAGCCTGTGAGTGTGAGCCTTGTTCCCCAGATCTGTGTCACAGACACTTTGCTGTGAAGTGAGGGGCAACAGGCTTTCTCATGGTCTCCCCCTTCCCACCTCTCTTCTAGATTCATTCCAAGCATGGGTGTGGCCACCTGCACCACGGGTTCACCTTCTCCTCCCAACAGTTCAAGTCAGACCAGTTGCAGGCGGTTGGTTTCCTTTTGGCTTCTCCAGTTCAGCTCTTCCTTTGTCCCCACATGGTTCTACAGATTTAATACCGAACTGAACCATTAGAGCAGATCCAAGAAAAAAAAAGCCACAGTGATGTGATATCATGGAAATGTCCCTCATGTTCTAAGAGACTAGAACTTTTGCTGGACCTGCAGTCAGGGTTAGTAAGCCACCATGTAGTTGCTGGGAATTGGACTCAGGACCGCCGAGCCATCTCTCCTGCCCTGCAGCCAAGGTTAGCGATATATATGCCTTGCAGTCACTTAAGACTTAGAATTGCTCTCCTACTGAGTGCTCAGCCCACCTGTTTAATCTGTCTTCAAGAGAACAATCAACCTTAGTTGCCTTAGAGTCCCTGTTATTCAATGTTTACAAATCAAGCTAATTCATAGCCGTAATCTTGCATTATGAAGTTGTCTATGCTTCTGTCCCAGAGAAACTGGTGTGTGTTCTGATAGTCATTTGCAGACTCAGTAAGTGGCTGAAAACAGTCTCTTATAAATTAATATCCACTATGGATAGTGAACAAAACATATGGTTATTGCTGGATAGATGATGGCTTTTGTAGTACTGTGCTCTCAGTGTCTAAGACCCTATTCATGGAGTGAGAAAAGGGATTTGGAAGGTGGCTTACAGGTGGTTAAGAAGGAGAAAGACCTCCAAATTCCAGAAAGAGGAGGAAAGATAAGGCAGAAGGACTCATTAGTGTCAAAGACTCAATCGCCCCCCCCCCAACTGCCTTCCCCTTCAAACATTTTATGTATCTAAATAAAACTGAGCCTGAGAGGCCAATACTAAAGAGTACATCTCACAAGAGCTCTGGGTGAATTGTGTAAATTCTGGAGGAGGAAATAGGTTTTGTTTTTGCTAAGGCAGTATGGTCCTAAAATTGACATATAAATGAACTTACTTCCCAATTAGAAGCTTATTTTTACATCAAAATTATTTTGAGGCATCATGAGGTCTGATTCATATTAGAAGCACCAGAAAAAGATAGAAATTCGAGCTGCATCTTTTACATTGTTAGAAAACCATCCTAAAATCTGTTATAGTAACTGCCACGCTGGTGAGTCTTTGGAAAGAAGCTGGGTGGCTATTTCCTTTACTATGTAAACAGAACACCTAGGCTTCTACAAATGGCATTTTTGTTTTGCGGGTGCTCTTCCAGGAACTCTGGTTGTTGAGAGAGAGAGTAGGTGTTTCTAGAAGTCTTCAACACATTTCTTATAATCTAAGGGCTGAACTCATATTGCACTGTATGGCTTTCACCACTAGAGGGTAGTCTTGCGGCGTTCGGGAACAAGTTAGGCTTTTGGGGGAATACAATCAGTTATTAAAAACAATGACTTCATGAAATTTGTAGGCAAATGGATGCAACTTGAGAATATCATCCTGAATGAGGTGATTCAATCACAAAGGAACAAATGGGGTATGTACTCAGTGATAAGTGGATATTAGTCCAAAAAGTTCGGAATACCCAAGATTCAAGATTCAATTCACAGATCATATGAAACCTAAGAGGAAGGATGATCAAAATGTGCATGCTTCAAGATGTGCTTTTTAGAGGTGAACAAAATATTCACAGGAGAAAATATGGAGACAAAGTGTAGAGCAGAGGCTGAAGGAATGGCCATCCAGAGACTGCCCCACCTGGGGATCCATCCCATATACAGCCACCAAACTTGGACTTTATTTTGGACGCTGGGAAGTGCTTGCTGATGGCAGCCTGATAGCGCTGTCTCCTGAGAGACAAATGCAGAGGCGGAAGTTCACAGACAACCATTGGACTGAGTTCAGGGGATCCCTGATGGAGGAGCTGGAGAAAGAACGGAAGGAGCCGAGGGGGTTTGTAGTCCCATGGAGGGAGCAGCAGTGTCAACAGGCCAGACCCCGCCCCCCAGCTCCCGGGGACTGGACCACCAACCAAAGAATTCATATGGAGCAACCCATGGCACTGGCTACATATGTGGCAGAGGATGGCCTTGTTGGACATCAGTGTGGGGAGAGGCCCTTAGGCCTGAGGGTTTTCGATGCCCCGGTGTAGGTGAATGCCAGGGCAGGAGGATGGGAATGTGTGGGTGGGGGTACCCTCATAGAGGCAGGGGGAGGGAGGATGGGATGGGGTGGGGTCCTGAAGGGGAGACCTGGAATGGGGAAAACATTTGAAATGTAAATAAAGAAAATATCCAATAAAAAATATAAAAAAAAGTGCTTTTAGATTAAAGTGTAAAAAAATCCTTAAAAAAAACCCAGCTAATTACTTGGCTGTTTTAAATAAAAGCAATAACTTCCCCCCAAATTTAGTAATTGATAATTTGTTTTTTTATTTATGGAGGATGTGCATGCTACAGTGTGAGTGTGATCAAAGGAAAATTTGTGGGGGCGAGAGAGTCAATTTTCTCCTTTCACCTCAGGTCAAGTGGAGCCTAACTGAGCTCTACCCACTGTACCATCCCACCAGCCCTTGACTAATTAATATGTATCATGTGATATAAACAGGGAACTCTACACAAATGAATCCTGCATACTTCCTGCATTTGTTCCCTGTACTCTGGAAACTGAGACAGAACACTCTCTTGAGTACAGAAATTTGAGGCCAGCCTGGGCAGCATAGTGAGATCTTGTCTCAAAAATAAACACAGCATAAAGTAAAACAAATGACATCATCATAACCCAATAGCTCCAAGCCAAGACATCGCAGCCTAGTGCTTCCTAAACCACACAGATCCACGGTCAGAGCTGCACATGGATGGCCTGGACCATCTGTGAAGGGTTGTACAGAACCTAGACCTCAGATGCTAACCTCCTACGTCTCACAAGTTTGCTTAAAATCTTAGCATTTCAAACTCACCAGCATTGAGCTTGCAACTGGCTAATTGCTGTTTACTTGAACAGTTCACCTTTTTTTTTAAATGTTCTGCATCCTTTCCCCAACTGAGTCAAATAATAATGATGATGATGATGATGATAATATAATGATAATAATAGAGGTAGTAGTAATAGTAGTAGTAGTAATAGTAATAGTAATAATAATAGTGTCCACTGTAAAATGAATCTGCCCCTTGTTTTGTGGGTAGTCCAATTGTTCGGCCCAGCAGGACAACCCCTTATCATTCATAAGTACGCAGCTCTACTTACGAAGCTCCCGGGAAGCTGGGGAAAGGATGGCCACCCTTTTGGAAGAGCGGAGCACCAGTGAATTGTACAGTTAGACTCCGTATCTTACGCTCCTAGGTTGGAAAGCAGAAATCCTTGCCACTAAAACAAACCCAGAATGATCCATAATGCATAAAGAAAAAACTCACAAAAGAATCAAAGGGTAAAGCTGTTTCCACTTAATAATCTAGGATTGAAGATTAAGACCTTGGAACTAAACAGACGGTGAGACTGCGCACACGGTCTATGATTGGCCTCCCAGCACTGAGATGCTCTGCACATACTGCCTTCTTTCAGCCTTCCTGCATGTGAGCTGGCATATATGAATCTGCTTACAGACTAGAAAAGGAAGACAGCTCGAGAGTGTCCAGTTAGTTATGGGGTTGAAACCCCTGGTCCTTTTTGCCTCCTGCAAGTAATCGCGTGGTCATCCGCACTGCGGAAATAACGTAGTGGGAGCAGCAATCCATTGATTGACAGGTGGCTAGAGGGCACTGAGGGCAGGATAAAAACAGGAGAAGCTGAGTACATGGAAGGGCTTCTAAAAATGATGAAAACAAGCCCCGTGTGGATGCGTACACCTTTAATTCAAACACAGGAGAGGCAGGGGTAGGCAGACCTCTGTGAGCCCGAGGCTGTGCATTGCTGATGTACACAGCAAGTTTCCAGGGGAGCCGGGGCTGTATAGTGAAAACCTGTTAGAAACATTTAATTGATTTCTAAAATATCCTACTAATTCATGATATTGTATATCTATTTTCTTAAAACGATTGACTCTCTTCTGGGGGAAGGGTCTTTAAGACCCAGGGAGTGACTGAACCTTAACAAAACTCAAGAAGTGAATAAAACTCACTCGTCTCAGAAGGCTGGAAACTATCTTCAAGGTCCTTCCCCAGGGTTATGGGAGCAGTGACTATGGCTGGGGAGAGGGCTTTGGTTTTCAGTCAGGGGAGCCACAGGCATGACATGTAGGGAGCTCTCCAGGGATGCAGCTTTTTTGAGTTGCCACCCACACTGGTGACACAGCTGACTTTATGTCACCCAAGCTCCAGGTGTGTGAGATGAGAACCTGGGGAGTTTTACTGTATAGCCACGTGACTGTGCTTAACACGGGGCTGTGTACTGGAAGAGGGAGCTGGAGAGACAGTTCGGTGGTTAAGATCACTGGATGCTTTTGCAGAGGAACAGGGTTCAGTTCCCAGGACTCACGTGAGAACTTATAACCTGTCCCTCCAGGTGCAGGGGATCTGGTGACCTCTCTGGCATCTGTGGGTACTGCACGTGTGCGGTGCCTGTCTGTGCATGCATGTAAGCAAAATGTCCATGCACATAAAACAATAAAAAGTGGTCGACATAGTAAATTATCATGGACTTTCTGCTGTAATTTAAAATTTTAAAGAGAAGACACTGATAAACAAGAAAGGAAAAAGGGAAAGACACAGACAAAACTCAACAAAAACAGAAACCACAAAAGGCACAAAACCCCAAAACAAAACCCAATCAAACCAAACCATACAAAACAACAACAACAACAAGAAAAACATGAGAAAGTTTACCAATGCCAAAACTTTTTTATGTTGATAAAGTTGAAAATCTATAATGCATAATTGCTTGTAAAAATATACACGCCTGGATGATTTCAGAGACAAATTTAGTAAAACACAAGAAACCAATAGCTCAGTGTTCTATGAATCCTACCAGAAATTTCGGTGTGACAGAACTCTGCTGGATTCAGTTAATGAGGTCAGTATAACCTGACCCCACCATCAGGCAAAGTCTTGGTTTTGGGTTTTTTTTTTTTTTTTTTTTTGGTATTTCGAGACAGGGTTTCTCTGTGTAGCCCTGGCTGTCCTGGCTGTGTAGACCAGGCTGGCCTCGAACTCAGAAATCCGCCTGCCTCTGCCTCCCAAGTGCTGGGATTACAGGCGTGCGCCACCACACCTGGCTGTTTTGGTTTTTTTTTTTATTTTTTTATTTTTTATTTTTTATTTTTTTTTAGGCAAAGTCTTTAGGAGAAAGGCTAACCTCACTGTATGAAAGAATATATTTGCAAAACTTCAGTTATAAACAAGGTTCATGGAGAAAGAATTAAACATAGATTTAGATCTATGCATGCATCTATCCACCTATCTGCTGCCTGTTTATGTCAATTATCTATCTCTTTTTGTTTGTCCGTCTATCTATCTATCTACCTACCTACCTATTATCTATCTATCTATCTATCTACCTATTATCTATCTATCTACCTACCTACCTATTATCTATCTATCTATCTACCTATTATCTATCTATCTATCTATCTATCTATCTACCTATTACCTATCTATCTATCTATCTATCTATCTATCTATCTATCTATCTATCTATCTGATGTATTTATCTACCATCTTCTTACTCAAGCATAGGATGTTAACTGTTGTTCAACATAAGAAATTATGCAAATGTAATCCATGAGATTTAAAGAATGAAAGGAACAGATTTGTAACATTAAAGAAAAGTTATTAAAGCTACAAAATTAATTCATAATAAATTCATAGTGAATTTCTTAGCAAATTAGGAATGGAAGAAAACTTCCTTTCTTCTTTACATTTGTTCTTTGTTGATGCTGGGGATTGAACCTAGGGCCTCCCGTAAGCTAGAGTCCATCAGAAGATAATGTTTTCAGCCTGATAAATCTGATTCTTCCAAATCTACAGAAAACCTGTCTTATATAAAACCTTGAAAGCATTCTTTTAAGTTGGGAAAGAAATGGAAAGGCATGATATCAGCGTTTAGAACTATGCACAAAATGAGGTAAAGAATTATAAACTTTAAGGATGTGAAAGAATGCCACACAGTTGTGTTATTTATTATCCACAAGCCTATATTGTGTGTTCACATTACCTATAGATAGAATTTTCAAGTTCACAAGAGGAGTATCACAGAATCCAGCCTGCTGCTTGCCTCTGGGACAGGGAGGCAGGGAAGGAATGGAGGAAAGCTAGGCAGAGACTTTTGTTTTGCCTATGCATTTTTAAGATTCTAACTAAAATTTACGAAACATTAAGATTTGGCAACCAAGGAAAGGCTATATGGGGTTTATTATAAAGCCTTTATTATTTTCTACAAACTTCAGTTAGGAAATAATCTTTGCAGTGAGCTGCGCAGGTCTGCCTCGAAGCCCCTCTATGAGGATTGTTATTTGTCTTTATTTTATGTTCCTACTTGAGATTTTTGAGGTAGGGTCTTGCTTTGTAGTCTTGGCTGATTTTAACTTATGTAATCCTCCTGCCTCAGATTCCTGAGTGCTAGAGCTACAAGCAGGAGTCATCATTCCTGATTGTTACTCATTTTTCAAATAACCATTGTCATCATCTCATCTTGAATGAGACATCTGGAGAATGAGTACGACCTTAAGATGCAGACAAACCTCTAGGGAAACTGTGCAAACAGGAACACCTGTGTCCACGAATTTATCTTGGACTTATGAAAAATGTGGGTGGCAGACAGAAATCCTTATAAGAAAATTATTTTTCAATATTTGAGAAATAATGATAAGATGTTATGGCTATCTGATTTAACATAGAAATATTTATCTAGTGTATTGAGATGCTATTAAAACAAAAAGTAAGAAGTGAAATATATACTTTACAAGTGCTTGCTGGGCAGGAGTGAGAACACATATGGAGACACATTCGTGGATGCTAGTTGTAGAGGAAAGGGTTTGACGTGAGAAAAATACAGAAAGAGAGGCTCATGATTTGTGTAGAGAGTGCAGAAGTGAACTGAGCTGCCCAGCTGCCCAGTGGGAAGTACTCTGTGGAGAGAGGGCAGGAACACAGGGCGATGTGAGGAGTGCAGGAGGGGGCTCCGGGATGAGCAGGGGTGGCTGGGAGCGCCCCTCTCTCCCCCTCCCTTACCACCTCACCAGAACAACTGCCATTTGGACATTTGCATCATTCTTTCTCCTCCACAGCCACCCATCTGTGTAAGGACCCAGAGGGAAGGGACCTTGCTTTCCTGAGAAACAAACCAAATTGTGTGAGTACAGATGCGGTCAATAGAGCCTTGAGATCAAGTCAGGTTGATTTTACCGTTAGGTGGCAGAGGTGGTGGGTGGCATAAAAGCAAGCACAAGGACCTGAGTTCAAATCCTCAGCACCTGTCTGGTTACCTAAGAGCCTATAACCCCTGTGCTGAGGAGGATGGTGGGGATAGACTGATAGATGGGGTTCCTAGCTTCCAGCACAGTTCCAGATTCAATGAGAGACTCTGTCTCAAGGGAATAAGTCAGAGAATGACAGTGCAGGACATTGCAATCCTTCTTTAGCTTTTGTGAAACACACACACAAACACACACACACACACACACATACACACACACATGCACACACACATGCGCACACACATGCACACACACACATGCACACACATATGCACACACACACACACACACACACACACACACACACACACGCACGATATCTCTCGGACATCTGCATCATAAGAAATGAGAAGGCTATTTTTACCTTAACTAAAAGTCATACCCTAACATTCTAGACTTGTAGTAATGGTGCCAAGTGGTTTCTTTGGTAAATGCTTAGTTGCAAAGTTGGATCTCACAGGCATGGACTATCCCCATTGTTAGGGAAGACTTGAATGTCTGCCCCACCCCTTCCCATGCTGTGAAGACACAGCATAAATGACAGGATGCTACAATAAGGTCTCATCCTCTAGACCAAATCCACTGGCCTGTGATGCTCTAATTCTCTAGAACTGTGAGGAGTATTACTTTTATTCTTGATAGCCCACCAAGTTCACAACATTTGTTATAGAAGTATTAAAGATCTAATATGCTAACACCATAAACAAGAACCAGATGTATGATGATTTCAGTAATTTTTAGAATAGATTTATATATTATTTAAAAAACACAAATGACCTAGAAGCACCAGGAGATGTGTTGCTGCATAATATCTATACATCCGGTGAAAACGGCAATGTAATAGGAAGTCAACAGAAAGCTTTATAAAATAAACTGGAGAGTGTCTTGGTACCTTTACTGAGAAATAAATTGTATTTGACAAATTACATTTACTCTATCAAGTTACATGACTTTGAATATTTTCACACAATTTTGCAACCACCCAAATAATTGAAATTTGGAAATTTTCATCACTTGAAAGTCACCTTGTGAGGCCATTTCCTCCTCATGTTCCTTCTTCCCTTCAGTTAAAGGGCATAGTTCCAAATTACATTTTCAGAAATAAATGACAAACCCAAGTATTATTCTTTTATGAAAGTTGATCTTTTTTAAGAGTAGCAACATTTCATTTTGATTGTGGGTGCTGTTTCTAAAGAAATGTTATGTGGCTCCAGACACTGGATGATTTGTTAAACAAGATGGATTCCAAGGATGCGGAAGGAGTGCAGTCACCGGGTTCTGCAGTCTACCTACCTGCTAACGGTTTCAAGAGCAGCTCATGGCCTTCCTGCTCACGCAGCTTGCTGGTTTTGTGAAGGAGTACAGCCGATTAGGCATGTGCATGCCTGTAACCCCAGCCTTGATGCAGGGGGATGCTGGATTCCACGTATTCACTAATTAATTAGAAAAAAGAGAGTACAACTGGCTTCTTGAGTCTTGGAGATCTCCTAGCATTTTTTGTGCCTGTGAACCAATGAGAAACTGTTCCAGGCTCCCTAGGGCTGGTCCGTTTGGGGGATAGCTGTACACACGTGGTTATTGGCACAGCTAGATCTAGGGTCAGTGCCTGAGCCCCATCTGTTACCATTTCAGTTGTACACTGCTGCTTCCCCTGACTTTGAAAGAGACGTTGGGAGAAGGTTATAAAACTGTGATATATACACCTGAAGCAGTCACAATAAAACTTGTCTTTTTGAATAATGAAACATACTAAAGAACAAAACAAAACAAACAAACAACAAACAAAAAACAAACAAAATACCCAGACTTTAAAAGCTACCTACAGAGAAACAGCAAATCTACAAGACACAGTTGTCAGGAGAACATGACGATGCATTTATCTGACTTAGGTGATTTTCTTTCCCGATTTTGCAGACTCCAATCATTGTGCAGGATGTGTTACTATGGTGACAACTACAGATTATTCTCCTGTCCTCTCTATAAACCTCAGACTTCAGGGTCTATGAGTCCCTAGCCACTGACTTCAGACTCTACATTTCTATTTTTCAAAAGAACATCAATCTATAAATCTTAGGAAGCTATAGTGAAAGAGAGAGAGATGTGAGATGAGGGAATTCTTCAATGTCTCACTCTGGCTTAGATGAGACATGCACATAGATGCCAGTATGCTTTAATCCATAACCCTGAAGCCACACTAAGAAAAGAATATGCTTTTCTTCCCTTCTTTATAACTAATCCACAAATTAAAAAAGTATGTGTGTGCCTAAGTTCATTGGATTATGGGAGGGGCTCTGATTTGATTGATAAAATATGGCCAGTTATCGGCCATTTATGACTCAGCCCCCCTCTGGCAGAAAGAACAAATTTATGCAAGTAATCAAAAGTGTATGTCCTGCTACCATTCCAACTAGTAATTCTTTTCTCAAGCACCCAGTTCTGCAGCTTTCTGCCTAGAGGCTGCTGGGTATTCACATCTGAATTAGGTACAAGTAAGCCTTATTCGTCCAGACCCTCTCTACGATCACCGTGAGACAGCGCTGCTCATTGGCACTGTCTGTTGAGTATTTTCTACTCTTTTATTTCTTTTGGATCACAGAATATCAGGTCGTCTGAGCATCGGGGAGGCCAAGCACATTGAAGGCCAGGGTAGAGGTGGCCAGCTCAAGGTTCATTTGGGAAACAGTCTTTCCCCGTCCCTGGGGCAGCCCTTCTGCCTCTGAAACAGAGCCAGGCCATCACTTTCTACCACTGCCCGCTGTCTGTGCAGTTCACAGCAGACAGCCGTGGCCCTCACTTAAGCCATCTTTCTAAATTTCACTTTGGAAACTGAATTGGAAGTCAATTTTAATTTGGATGACTTCTAAAGTAAATCCTAATCATCGTAATGGGCAGAACAATTTTTTGTCTTTTTTTTTTTGGCACAAGGTAAAAGGGGCCACTTTGCAAATTGAAATATCTCTCAGGCCTGTTCAAAAGCGCATCTGTTATAATAACATGATTTAGTGGATCTGTTGATTAAATTTGTAGGATAAAGTGAAACAGAAAAATGCAGGGGATTTTTTTTAGTGTGTCTTTTTTTTCTTCTTCTGGATAATATAATAAAAAGGGAATTGGTAATTAGTGATCAGGCATCTAGCCTGATTCTGAAGAGAGACCTCCAAAACAGTATTGTTCTTATAATTATCTCAGTGCTGATCATCTATGTTAAGGGATTTCCAATAGGATGATGTATTTATTTGTATACAGTTTAAACATTCTTGACCCTGAATATTTAAACTTTACAAAACCAGAATATATATTTAAACTTTGTAGGGGAGAGGAGAGGTCTTATTGGTATAATAGTTACCCAGGATATTCTTGTGCTTTGGCCATAGACGAGAGTGTGAAAATTCAGAGTATGACCTAGCTGGGTGACTTCGTTCAGTATTCCTATACTCTCCGAACATCATTTCCTTAATTGTAAAATGAAAATAATTCTCCTCTCTGGGAAGACCTAAGGACATACATAGATTTATCTGGTCCTTTAGCCATAGCATTTAGATGTTTGTCTGCATGCCAGCTACCACATCTCTGTAATGAGAGTGACTCAGGGATTCAAGTTCTTGGGATTCTGTGGTGATGAAGTGAAATTATCCAAGAGAATCACTTTGCACAGTGCTTGGCTCATAGATATCATTAATAAACATTATAGATTAGACAGAGAATCTTAAAACAAGTTCTCCTTTCTCTTTTCCTCCTGGGATATCCTCCGAGGATCATCCTCATAGGATTATGACTTCATTCCCCATAAGTCCTTCTGGGCAGAATATCAGGTGTGGGGCTTATTTGACAATGTTTCTTCTATGTCTACTTCCTCTCCTTTTGTTTTTTTGTTGGGTGACTAGTGTCTTCCAGGAGTGCCTAAGATGGAGGATAAGCGTAAACCAGTATCTGTCAATTCCCAGAAAAAAAATTTTTTTTGGTTGGGAGAAAGTACCACGAAATAAAGCTTTAGGGTGTTCTCCTGAAGAACTGAATTCATCCTGTACACAAGATTAATTGGTTAAAATGAATACAGATGATATCCCAATCAGACAGGACTGAGGCCTTGACTGAAGCGCAGTGAACTCCAGTCGGCAAGCAACGTTTTTGTCCCCACCGCTGCCGTGATTCCGACTGCTCTGTGGCCACACACTTCATCCCACAGGGATTATCCAGTGCTCACTGTTTGAATGATTTTAGCCTCCTCTCTCCCACCCATACCTCCCTCCCTTTTGAAACTGTCATAGTAAATCATAGATACAGAGCAGAAATATAGCAGTTTATCCATTCCCCTTGACACTGGTCTTTTAACAGTTAAGTCAAGCAAGAGGATGAAGTCCTTATATTTGAGTAGTAACACATCAGAGAGCCACTGAGTAAGAGGCCACAAGGGTTCCCTATTTTTCTATGTATTTCTTTATTTGATTTTATTTTGCTAAGGAGGGTTTGTATGGTGCAGGCTAGAATATCCTGGAATTCTCATTGTAGTGCAGGCTAGCTTCAAACTCTGGGTACTGCCTCAACACCTCAGTCTCTCGGTCACAGGTATGCACCATTGTACCTAGATGCTCCTTTGTCTTTCCAGAATTGCACTGCCATGAGGTTTGATATACAAATATATAAAACCATAAGATTTAGAGGAAGAACCCCAAAGACCACCAGGACAAGAAACCTGGGTGATAGGCCTGGCTTCATTGTCTATACTTGTCTGAGGTATATCTCTTTACTCCTCAGACCTCTTTTCAGCATCTTTGGAGGACCAAACACCTGCAGAGTCAGCTCACACCTCATAGAACGGCTGTGGAGAATCAGTACCCTAACTCAGGAAGGTCATCTTCTCACTGAAATATCTCTACAGTTACCGATTAGAAGCAGGATGCTATAGACTCGCACAGAGAAGAAAGTAAAATTTAGGAGCATAAAACCATAAAGGCGTAAAATCAAAAATTTTTTCTAAGCATCAGTGTTCCTGTGTGTCTCTAGAAATGTCTATTCCTTTTAGAAGTACTGTCCGGTGGCTGCAGTATGGGGTGCAGATGGGAAGGGATAATCCACAGCTCGGGAGAGACAGCAAAGCAGATGAAGGTTAAAGTCCCAAAGCAGACAAAGAAGCAGATAGAAGACTCGCCCGGCAATCACATACATTACAGATCCTCATAGCCTGTAAAATAGCTTCTAAGAAAAGACTCTAGGGGTACTCAGCCTTAGATAGCCTGAACCAGACATTTATTCTCCAATTTGGCCTGATGTTGGGAAGGTTTTTGAATTATTTCATCAGGTTTGAATGGACCAAAAATATTTAAAGAGGATATTTAAAGAAAATGAATCACAGTTATGGCTTAGACTTTACAAAAAGCCTCAGTATAAATAGCTTTTTATGCTTCTTAAAGTCAATACAGAATCAATATGAGGCAGCAATGTAAGACTGAGTTGGAAAAAAATTAATGCAACACGAGGCTAGGATAACTGGAATACAACACCATACACACATCTCTGGAGCAGGATAGCATTTACTTCTTAGAACGGCTGAGGTTTAAATATAATGTCCATGAAGCACAGGAGTTAGCCACACAAACGCAGGCTCTGAGCCACTGTCAGCCTTTCCTCCTGCAAACTGCCCCAGTTACTGCTCACACCAGACGTTTCCCCGTGATAACTCTTGGGATTTTCATTCTTTGAAATTTCGTGTAAATAATATTTTTTTTCTGTTTGTCTGTTCTTAAAAATAATGTCTGATACTTTTGTTTTATGCTAAATTCATTTTTATAATTATTATTATAAAGGTGGACATAGATTTATTTATTTATTTGGACATGAGTAAATTCAGTAAAATGCACAGCATCCTGACAAAGGCAAACCCCAAATGCACAGTCCAAACTGCTCAAGAAATAACCGTATCACCATGCAGAAAGTTCCTTTGTCAGCCCCACCCCCAGAGAAGCAGCCGCTGCTGCAGTTTTCCTTGCACGGGTTAATTTGTCTGCTGCAGAATTTCATGGAAATGGAGACATAGAGCATGTAATCCTTTGTCAAAGATTTCTTGCAGTCTGCCCAGCTTTCTAGTTTTTGATGTTCATTCATGCTGTGTGTTTTCTGTAGTGACTTCTTTTGATCTTATTTAGCCTCTTTTCAGTCCCTTTGAAGACCATGGCTGGGCTGTAACTCTCCGCACCCACTAAGGCACATGTATAGATTTCTGCACGTTCTGAGCTTTTCTGTTGACATTTTGTGACTCAATGGGTGCCCGAACATATGAGTTATTTAATAAATCAATAAGCATTTAGCCACGACTTTTCTAACGCAGACAGTGCCTTAATGTTTAACTTACCAAAGAACCTGACAGACACATGGTTTTCAGAAGCTGGCCTGCAGAGTCTTCAGAGTCCTGGGATCCGCCCCTTTGCGACTCAGCGGCATCTGCTGCCATCTTGCAGCAAGAAGAGCTGGTGAGGGAGTGAACTGCTGCCCTGGCTGGGCTCCAGCATGGCTGTGAGGGCGCCAGCCTCAGGCTCTGTCTCCCGGCAGGTGGAAATGCTTATCCCCTGTCTTTGAAAGCATTATGCCTCACATTCCTCCGATTGATTTATTAAGCCACAGTAGAGGTCAGCAAAGAAACCCAGGTGCGGCGAGGTTAGTTTTGTAGCCAGTTACGGCATGGATTGCAGAAGCAGCATGTATTTCTTTGCAGTCAGGAAAGTGCAACAGAACAAAAGGGGTTAGCACTGTCAGACCTGACCTGCAGCAGTGACCTGCCTGAAATGCTGTCCACAGCAGAGCCTCTGACTCCTACTGGTGACTGTGATGGAGGGTGAGGTTCTGTGGAGCAGACCTCTGGGGAGAAAAGACATTGTCCTGGCTACTTCCATGGAACAAGCCTTTAGGGGTCTGCCCCCATCACCATCATTTCTGCTCAGACAGCACCAAGTTCCTGTCAGTTCCAGGGATGAACGTGCTCTGAATGGAAACCAGCCTCTCATCTTTAATGCATGCAAGTGTCATCCGCCCTTCTGCTGCAGCTTAAAGTCTATACAGTCCTGCGGCACATTCGTGATGCAGTGATGCACCACTTTCAGAACATAGTGCTTTAAATCGGATGCCCTTTACACTAAATGGCATGCTTTCTTTTAAGCATTTCCCTAGATAGGAGGGAGAGTCAGCTATGAGTCTAGTTGTGAGTATGGGCCCAAATATATACAAAAAATGAACTGGCTATAGAAAGGAAAGATATCCATAGCTTCATCAAATGTGCCTTCAAGATGACATTATGCTCATATTTCTTTTGAAAACGTTAAAAATATTTAGCAAGCCCGACACACTTTGATTCTGGGCTGCTGAGTACCAGTGGTTTTCCTTTTATCTGTTGTAGAGATTTTAAAGGTAATCTGAAGGAAACCTATTTGCAAAGACAAAATGAGGGAGAGAATGACAGGGGAGGACAAAGAGGAGCGTAAGTCCAGGAAACTGGACATCAGGGTGTGGCTACTGCAGAGTCTGAGGCCTGAGCTGCATTTCAGCTTAGTACCTTCTGAAAAGGTTACGCTACAAATGGGTGTGAGGCTCTATCTGAAAAGTAGTTACATTGTTACGTTATTGGTCATATATCTTCTTTACTGGGAAAATCCATTTTATTGTCTACTGGGATGTTTTGGGACGCTTATAACAAGTTTATGCTAGTTGTACAAAGTGAACATTCTCAGTTTCTACCTTACTTACAATATAGATCAGTCCATGTTGGGTGGTACCAAACCAGGAAATGTTTACAGCACGCATGCTAGATTCTGCATCCTGCAGCATGCAGCTATTGAAATTCACAAAGGCAGAGAAGATGCAGACTCAGGTGGGCAGATCAGCAGTGCTCAATTTGGAGGCATACGCAGCTTGGGCTTGATGCAGCTGTGTGATTTCAGAGGACTGTTTTCTCTGAAGGGCATGCTTAGAGAGATCTTGTTCTTGTTAAATATCACATAGTAAGTGCCTGTTACTTGGTGGGTATCCTTTCTGTGTTTATTTCCTTCATCCCTCCTTGGATTGATGTGTGCACATCAGCAACAATGCCCTTGATGTATCTACTTGATGGTGAGAGGGATGGAGACCCATCTGCTGTTCTGAGGAGGACTGTTTAACTGCATTTCTGATGAGAGGAGAATATTGCTCTCAGTACCATGGACAGAAGCCCACCACTCTCCTTGGCCTATAAGAATTTCAGCTGATTGCTGCACACACACACACACACACACACACACACACACACACACACACACCTAAATGCCAATACAGAAGTTGCTGTGCCAAAGGATTTCAGAATAAGTAACAGAGAAGCTACAGTCACCAGGTGCCCACTTGAAGCTTTACAGAGTCACAGAAAAAGAAGTGTTATCTTTTTAGTGGTCCTAAAACAGTTATTCAGTGTTACTGTTGAACTGTAATGCAAATATATTTTTCTTTCAATTGATTGACCTGGAAGAGTTCTTTGAAGGAATAGAGAGATGTTGAAGATAATTAAAATAGGGTGAATTTTCCCCCCAACTCATATTTATCTTTATTTTTCATTTTATGTATCTATAAATCCTGTCTTATTGGAAACTCTCAATTCCATGTTTGTTCTATGATTATAGGAAAATAAATAGATAAAGATGATGAGACTCATAGGTTTTATTGAGAGAGAGAGAAGATACACACATGCACACATCCAGAGAGATCAGTGACAGACACACAGAGAGACAGACAGACGCTCAGAGAGAGACAGAGGCAGAGACAGAGAGGGAGGAGTAGACCAAATTCTTAAGGCAGAAATTCTTATGGGCAGGGGAAATGAAAGTCAGGCTGTTCCTTTTAAAAGTGTCTTATTCTAACTTGGCCCGGGCACACCAAGCAAATGTCACTTGGACGCTCAGAGCAAATGCTGACAAGAGGACTGGGAAGGGAGGATGACTGGGCAGAATATTTAAAAAGAGACAGGCACTTAGCAGAGGAGAGCACGACGCGGGTAATGAAAGGGGGGGCACAAAATAGCTTCAGGACGCCCCTCCATCCCGATGCAGGTCTGAAGTGAAGCAGTTATAACCAGTGCCTATTGACAGATGCTATTAAAAAAAAAAAGAGTAGAGCCTCGCCCACTCACAAATACTTTCCTCTGCTTGTTCTTGGTCAGGATTAGCAAGGGAAAGGGTCCTGGATGCTCACTCAGTCTTGCAGATGCCAGCCTTGTCATCAGGCCCAAGTACTTGCCTCCTCTACCTGCTGCATTGGACCACAGAAGGTGCCCCATAGTTTATTTTCTCTGCAGCATCTCAGGGCCCTGCAGCACCAGCTGCACCACTCCCTTGTGGGCAGTCTGCTCTGCAGTCAAAGGCATTATCTAAGAGCCCTGCCCCTCAAAAGAAATCTCTCCCTCTCTCTCTCCCCCTCTCTCCTCTCCCCTCACCCCCTGCCTCTCTCTCACACACACACATGGGCTTAAGATCTCTGAGAATGACCTGTAACTCCCAAGGAAAAGTGCTGGCGGAATGGAGTGAACAATGCCCAACAGAGGTGTGTGCAGACCCTCTAAAAGGTTATGAAATAATACAAGTTACTTGGAGGAGCTTGGGAGAAACAATTGCATCTCTTTACCTATATGAGTAATAGGAACAAAGAAAAGCTATGGCTTATTCAAGACTTTCTCTCTCTGGTCCCCCCCCCCCTCCATACTTGATCAGTGATAAAGAAGAAAAAGAAGATGCAGGCTACAGAGAGCCGTCTGGATAAATGCTCCGCTCTGTGTGCCAACCACACTCAGGCAACCTGGGGACTAGGTTTGGACGCTTAGATTGTGTAAACACGGGTGGGCTTCTAACATGGCTTAGACTTGCAGCTTTAAGCCACCAGCAACCTCACAGTAGCCCCCTGCTTCAGCACATTTCTCTCCCGTGAAGGGGCGAGCTACCAGAATCACAGTACCTGTAACACGAGAAAAGAATATGCAGGATAAACCTCCCTTCACCCTCTTTTCAGTCTCCAGAAGCGACCGAGTACAGCTCCAACAATTTCACGACTTTTTTATTTGAAAACTGTTACTGCCCACTGTGCCATTTAAAGGAACCAGTAAGCCAGTGATGTGTTCAACAAATTAAACAAAACGCCAAATGTTTGCTTAAAGGTTTTTAGTTATTTCTTACAAATCCCTGCAGTGTCTCTTTGAAACTGCAGGTACTCACAACGCCAGTGTGAAAATGCTGCACCCACGTGCCTTTGCCTTGTCCTCTCTGGTATCTGGGTGCTTCCAGAGGGAAGCTCACAGATTCCTAAGTACACCCATTATCTGTGAATTTCAGCAGGCTTCATGCTGAGTTCTCTTCCTGAAGACCACACCCAAAGCTGGTAGCTCTTTGCAGCAGTCTCTCTCTCTCTCTCTCTCTCTCTCTCTCTCTCTCTCTCTCACACACACACACACACACACACACACACACACACCACCTTCATGGATTGTCGAAACCATCAGGTTGGGGTACCGCACAGGTGTTAAAAATAGGGGAAGAGACTTTTGATGCGATGGAGATCTGAATGCCTCCAGTGAGGATACAGGCACCCCGAAAGTTCTGCTGCGGCAGAGCGCATCGGTCTTTTGCCTTGCAAGTCTTTACCTGGTTAGTTTTAACCCCTCCCAAACACTCCAGACTTCATTTCTCACAAAGAAAGGGAGAATTCTATGAAAGGCGCCAGACGAATTAGCTGCTGTAAAGGTTTTAAAATGCTAAAATGAACATCCGCTGTCCTGGTTGTCCTGCGGTTCCAAGGCTGTGTAGTGATACATGTCCCCTATGTATTGAGAAGCAGAGTAAACCGGAAAGAAATAAAAATAAAAATAAAAATAAAAGGAGGCAGGAGATAGGTGTGGTAGGGGGCGAATTTAAGAAAATGTCAGAAAATATCTACAAAGACATGCAAAACTTTTCCTGCAGTAATGTCGCCAGAGCGAAACCTTAAGCTATTGTCAATTACCCAAACATGCTGCTTAAACACGAATCAGCGTGCTTGAGAGGGTCCCTGAGGCAGAAAGGGCGAGCTGGGGGTTGGCTGGGGTGGGGTGAGGGTGTCTTTGTGACATTGTTAAAAGTTAAAATGTTAAAATTGATGTTAAAAGTTGATGTGTCAGTAGGGATCGAGAACCTTTTATTTGGAATATTTAAGGGCCCGAGTGATGTGGGCTTTAGGTATTAATAGACAAGAAAAGATGGGCCGGGGGAATAGGAAAGGAAAGGAATGAGCAGGGAAGTTATGGGGGTCTCAGAGAAAGTAGGGGGCCTCAGAGAAAAGCGGCCAGGCGGGAGCCGCAGCTCGTTACCCTGCTGTCGCTCGCCCCCGCCTTTGCTTTTGCGCAGAATCCACCCCTTGGCTGCAGCAGCGCGCTGCCCCCACTGGCCTGCGCACCGCGATCGATCACAGTCTGCGTCAGAGTCCCGGCGTATAAATAGAGGTGGCAGGACCGCGCCGAGCCGCACACAGCCATCCATCCTCCCCTTTCCCTCTTCTCCCCCGTTCTTCTCTCTAGGTCCCCCATCTCCGCCCCGGGCCTGAGGGGCGCACCGGCCGCCACCATGAGTTCCTTCGGCTACGATCCGTACTTTTCGACCTCCTACAAGCGGCGCTACGTGGAGACGCCCCGGGTGCACATCTCCAGCGTGCGCAGCGGCTACAGCACGGCGCGCTCCGCGTACTCCAGCTACTCCGCGCCGGTCTCCTCCTCGCTGTCCGTGCGCCGCAGCTACTCGTCCAGCTCCGGCTCTTTGATGCCCAGCCTGGAGAACCTCGATCTGAGCCAGGTAGCCGCCATCAGCAACGACCTCAAGTCTATCCGCACGCAGGAGAAGGCACAGCTGCAGGACCTCAACGATCGCTTCGCCAGCTTCATCGAGCGCGTGCACGAGCTGGAGCAGCAGAACAAGGTCCTGGAAGCCGAGCTGTTGGTGCTGCGCCAGAAGCACTCGGAGCCTTCCCGCTTCCGCGCCCTGTATGAGCAGGAGATCCGCGATCTGCGGTTGGCGGCGGAAGATGCCACTAATGAGAAGCAGGCGCTGCAGGGCGAGCGCGAGGGGCTGGAGGAGACTCTGCGCAACCTGCAGGCTCGCTACGAGGAAGAGGTGCTGAGTCGCGAGGATGCCGAGGGCCGGCTGATGGAAGCGCGCAAAGGCGCTGATGAGGCCGCGCTCGCCCGCGCCGAGCTGGAGAAGCGCATCGACAGCCTGATGGATGAGATAGCTTTTCTGAAGAAGGTGCACGAGGAAGAGATCGCCGAGCTGCAGGCTCAGATCCAGTATGCTCAGATCTCCGTGGAGATGGACGTGTCCTCCAAGCCCGACCTCTCCGCCGCTCTCAAGGACATCCGCGCTCAGTACGAGAAGCTGGCCGCCAAGAACATGCAGAACGCCGAAGAGTGGTTCAAGAGCCGCTTCACGGTGCTAACCGAGAGCGCCGCCAAGAACACCGACGCTGTGCGCGCTGCCAAGGATGAGGTGTCGGAAAGCCGCCGCCTGCTCAAGGCTAAGACCCTGGAGATCGAAGCCTGTCGGGGTATGAACGAAGCTCTGGAGAAGCAGCTGCAGGAGCTGGAGGACAAGCAGAATGCAGACATTAGCGCCATGCAGGTATGAAACGATTTAAGCTCAGTGGGGGAGGGGAGGCTCCACAGTCGGGGGTGCAGGGTGTACCCAGAGATTGAACGCTAGGGGGTCCTCCAGCACATAGCCACTATCCTAGGGCTTAGCTTCGGAGAGGTTGTGGAAAGGATGGGGCATTTGGAGGGGGCGGGGCGCGACTGCTGACTTGTAATTGCTAGTTCTGGTTGAATCAGTGTTCTTGGGGGTGAGTTGGGAGGAAGGGGCGGAGGGAGTCGGAGTTGGGCGTGGCCACCAGTCTAATGCCTTCTCTCTACTGACAACTGTTAACTCCAAGTTACCCTCAGTACTTCCTGTATCTCCTGGTTAATAAATATGGCTGCTAGCTCTCACTAGGTCTGGACCACCCAGCCCTGGGATAGTTTTGTTTTTAACAGGGACACAAGAATAAAGTCACAATATTTTAGGTCAATTAATCACTGCAATCCATTTTTTAAAAAATAAGTTCTTCATCTTTGGGGGAGAAGAAATAGAGTTGTGGAAAGCATTTTAGACAAACAATTACACACATATATATAGCTTTATTTTTGTTTATATATTTATTTAGACAAACATATACACATGCACACACATGTATATATGTACACTCACACACACATATATATATATAAAACACTCACACACACACACACACACACACACACACATATATATGTGTGTGTGTGTGAGTGTGTGTATATGTCATTCCCAAATATGACCTGGCTAAAAGAAGTGTGACAAGGGTGGTTAATAATAATAATAATAATAATAATATCAATTTGGTAGTTTTAAAAGACATAATCAATTGAGGACAATTTTCAAAATGGTTCACATCAGTCAATGCCCTTCTTCTTCTTCCTCCTCTTCCTCTTTTGCTTCACTAGACTGGGTATTTTAGGCCAACTCCCCTCCCCACCATTATTTTAATGGAGATTTCTTGAAGGTGTACACTTTGGAGTTAACTGAGGCCAGGCCTAAGCATGGATACTGCAGTAAAACAAATGCAGTAGAGATTTGTGTTTTGACTTTTGGAAACAATCTTCGGACAGGACACAATCAACAAACTGGAGAATGAGCTGAGAAGCACGAAGAGTGAGATGGCCAGGTACCTGAAGGAGTACCAGGACCTCCTCAACGTCAAGATGGCCTTGGACATTGAGATTGCAGCTTACAGGTACCATGAGAGTTGGTGCAGGCAGTGGGCATGACAGCTCAGGATGGAGAGGATTGCCCGCCCAGTGCAGAGCTACAGTGACTCCCAGGTGTTCTAGAATAGTCCTACTCTGGTGTTCCTCCAAGAAGGTACACATGTGCAAGGAATTAACCCTGAAGTAACACAAACCCTGTTCTTTGCATTCATATTTTAAATCCAATGGGGATGCATAAAAGGTCTTTTTGGGTGTGGTCTCTCATGAGCTCCTTATTAAATCTTGATTGTGCCTAACCCTGCATGTCCTTGTATTTGCCTTTGAGGTTGGTTGTAGAGGAAAGCGATGAATATGGACTTAGAGCAAGTCATGAGCACATCCAGCCTTGGTCTAACTGTGCCCTTCATTCCTCCCCCACCAGGAAACTCTTGGAAGGCGAAGAGACCAGGCTCAGTTTCACCAGCGTGGGCAGTATAACCAGCGGCTACTCTCAGAGCTCACAGGTCTTTGGCCGTTCCGCTTACAGCGGCTTGCAGAGCAGCTCCTATTTGATGTCCGCCCGCTCCTTCCCAGCCTACTATACTAGCCACGTTCAGGAAGAGCAGACAGAGGTCGAGGAGACCATTGAGGCTACGAAAGCTGAAGAGGCCAAGGACGAGCCCCCCTCTGAAGGAGAAGCAGAAGAGGAGGAGAAGGAGAAAGAGGAGGGAGAGGAAGAGGAAGGCGCTGAGGAGGAAGAAGGTATGTAAAGCATAAAGATCTTTCAGAATCTCCATTGCAAACTGGCTGTGGCTATTTATTGGGAGATCCATGAGCTATGCAGGCCTTGAGAATTCTATGCGAGTTTTGCAGTCATAAACAATACACACATGATGAGAACACACATGTTTAATAAGCACAGATGATAAATTGTAAAAGGTTCATATACCCTCATTTAACATTGTGGTTTGGGACCCAAAGGAACACTTGATGTTGGCCAAAAGATGAGGAGTTGATTGCATCTTAAAGAACACGAGTGCCAGACGCACAAAAATATTGAGGTGAGGTCTTGGAGAGGAGATGAGCTCTCAGCACCTGGAAGTAACCTCCTTTTATGTGTACATGCAAATCGTTCATGGCAGGCACTGTCTGTTACCTGTTCTTCAGGAGAGCGGGGGCAGAGTCTGACAATAGTGTTCAGTAACCCACAAAGCCTCAGTAGAAATGTTTAGCCTAGACTTAACCTGGAGTTTGTATTTTTTTCCTATGTTCAAGCTGCCAAGGATGAGTCTGAAGACACAAAAGAAGAAGAAGAAGGTGGTGAGGGTGAAGAAGAAGACACCAAAGAATCTGAAGAGGAAGAGAAGAAAGAGAAAAGTGCTGGGGAGGAGCAAGTGGCTAAGAAGAAAGATTGAGCCCCGTCCCCAACTATTCCTGGAAAAAAATCTCCCCAAATCAGGTCAACCTCATCGCCAACCAACCAGTTGAGTTCCAGATCCTATACAAATTAAGAAGTCAATATATGTATAATTCTGAGATGACTTAGGTTGGACATTCAATGTTGTGCTATGAATTTCCTCCTTACGCAGAGTATCTGTTTGCTTGCAGAGTGGCTTTCTGGCTTGCTGCCAGCCTGTGCATGGTCCATGCTTATGAGTTCAGGATCTATGGCAATGTGAATCACACAGATGTTTACAATAATAATAAAAAAAAACCACACACACAACACGAATAAATGAATTCACTAATGTTCATGTGCAACTTCATGGAAAAATAGTCATTTGAAACTTCAGTGGTTAGAAATTAATGACCTCGAGTTATGTGCAATAAATAGTAAATAAAGTTACACTGAATGACATATATTTTGCTGTGGTTTTTACTTAATTAAAGTACTTTAAATAAGGCACTAACGTAAACCGTATACAAGTGGATGACTAACTTCCAGTTTTTTTTAAATAAAGTAAAAATTGTAGTGAGTGCAGTACATAATTGGACATTCTGAGGGACAAATAAGTCAAGACTAGAAAATATCCCAAAATCTATTGATAATAAATATGAATGAGAGTATTCATAAGTAGCAGTGTAATTCACCATGCAAAACACACAATTCTGGCTGGAGGGATGGCTTTCTAAAAGACAGTTTTGAAAGTATGATCTACTGTTAACATAGTAGTGCAACCCGGATAGACTATGAATCCCACGGTTGTCACTATGGTTACATTTTTAATATATCCTTGAATATCATGGGCATAAATTGAATCCCAAGCCCATGATACAATTAAGAGGAATGCCATGAGGGGAAGTAAGATTATCAGAGGTTATCTGCCACTGCAGACATGTTGCCTGGAATCCTGAGCTCATGAATGATGTGTTGTCTGCTTAATTCTACTGCCTCACATAATTGCCTTTGATGCTATACATTTTAAAACCATTTAAAGACCACACAAGCAGGTAATGAAATTATATTACTGTCACTCCTTGCGGGGTTGGGGGGGGGGAAGAGAATAAATTTGCGTGCTGCATTGGTATTGCTCTGCATGTCTTAATTGGTAACTATTTGGATTTCAATGCCTGGTTGGACACTACATCACACCTTTCCCCATCCATCCACATCCATGGTAAAGTCACGGCAACTCTTGCACTTGTCTTTGGCGTGGAATATAGATGATGCCTTTGCTTATCTATAGCTCTGGTGTTCTATGGCTCTGATGTTCTTAAGGAACTGTTTGGTTTGTTGATTTCTTTGCTACCTGTTTTTTAGATCACCTGTGAGACTTAGGAATTTTACCTAAAACCAAAGTAGCCTCCATTTAAAGTTACAGGGTCTCTTTGTATCACTTACTTCTACTTGAAAATGTGTTACCACACAAGTAGGCAAAGCATTTCTTTAGCCATCATGATGTGAGTTTGAACTGTGGAGGCTCTTGGCATTCCTTTGTGCATAGGAAGCTCCTAGTCTGAAAGCTTTTCACACTTGTCAGTCATGAGTGGATGCAAACATGTGGTTGATTTATGAAATATTTGATTGAAGAACACAGTTCCATATTCACTCCTGTGTGCCATAATAAAATATTGAAAAAAATCTAAATTCAGTGTGCAGTCTTTTTTAAAAAACACTACTCGAGTCAAACTTGAGTCACTGGCCAGTCGTTTTTCCCTTGGCTCCACACAAGCACAGGCTGCGACTCAAAGTTTTTGTCCCCTGTCTCAGTGGCTCTCCTCCCCAGTTACATGGCCCATAGTATAATTACAAGAAATAACTTTTCATCCATATTTTATTTCGAGTGGGAAAGTAAGACTAGCCAAGATTATCTTGAAGAAGAACAAAACACACACTCCTTCATGACATTATACCCTTGATTTTTTTTCTCTTTCCCAATCTCATTGATTTCTTGAATCCACGGGCACCTCCCTATGTACTCTGACACTGCCCCAAGGACTTCATCAGTGTGTATTGGGGCCCCTGCAGTCAGCCCCTTCTTCTTGGGTCTTGAACTCTGACTAGGGCAGTGTGGGAATGTTGAAAGGTCTGTGACACTGAAGACATGACAAACACATGGTTATAGAAAATCTGGGGTCAGGTGGACTGTGTGTTCTGATGGGGCCACAGTTACTATCTCCACAACTCAGAACCTCATCGTCTGGGAATGCCAGAGCTTGGACCAGGGGAAGAAGGCTTTGGCAATTCTGAATCTGAGCCATATGGGGAAAGGCCTTACCATTTGCTCATGGATTTGGTCCTTGTCATGGCTGTGTCCATGTCAACAATACACATTCACACGGGGCTGCTTCTGTTCCCTACATAATAGGCTAATCATTGGGAAAGCTAAGTTCAATCAGGGCACCACCTCCCTCTTGACTAAACTCTTTTGTAGCTTTCTATCATTTGCATATAAAACTCAGAATCTCTAATGTCATCTACACAGCTTGTTGTTGTGTAAGTTTCCTCTGAGAATGAAACATTGCATCTTCAAGGAAACTCTTTAAGCAGGAAGATAACTTAAAATAGATTCAGGAAGTCCCTGCAACTGATTAGATTTACTAGGTCCCCTCCTTACCAGAGCAAGTAATAAAAGCTGAGAGCCGTCCTCAGATGGAAGAGAGCTGGGCTAGAAAGAAGACTCTAAGCAGAGACAAGCTGCAAGGAAGACTCTCAAACAGGCAAAGCTGCAAAGACAGACCACGCCAGCTTCCCGGAAGAGGCAGAATCTAGCTGAGTTTCCTGGAAGAGGTTTAGATCAATCGAGGCACCTGGAAAGGATGCTCTCTAACCTACCGAGCTGCTGCAGGCTGTGCAGCGTGCTGTAGGATCTCGGCTTTGTGACCTGTTTGTTACCTGTGCTGGGGTGGGCTTTGGTGATTCACATGTCTTTGAGTCATTTCTGCTCCTGTAAGTAACCCCTCATCTATATTCCTGTAAGCAATGCCAATAGTACAAATTGGTTCACCAAGTTGGGCTTCGGTGGTATTAATACGTGTCATAGAATCCCTATCTGAGGTGAGTAGACATGAGTGTTCCATGTCTCCAGGAAATGTTTTTGTCACACAACTGGTGAGATCTCATCGTGACCTATTTTTCTGTGTCCTCCCTGAATACATTTCTCTGGCCCTCACTCTGGGTGCTCCAACCGCCTTGATCTTTTTGATCCCATCCTCAACCCTGCCTTACAGCTAATACTCACAATTCAGTTATATGCTAATCAGTGTCCTTGTCTTAGGAAGCCTTTTTGACCTCTTTAGTTGGTCAAATGCCACAGTTAAATGTGCTCATAAAACTCTGCAGACATCTCACACTTGACTTTGTTATCTATTTTGTGATCATTGAACAATTCTCTCTCAACCCCAACACCATGCACGATCTTCAGGCAGATGAGAATCTGAGCTCCGTTGGTCACTTTTCTTTTTTTAAAGATTCATTTATTTTACTTTACATGCATGAGTGTTTTTTGCCTGCATGTATATGGACACCACTTCATATCTGGATCCCCGAGAGGCCAGAATAGAGCATCTGATCCCCCAGAACTAGAGTTACAGATGGTTGTGAACATCCATGTGGGTGGGTCCTGGGAACTGAGCTTGGCTCCTCTACAAGAGCAGCGAATGCTCTTAACCTCTGGGTCATCTCTTTAGCTCTGCTTATTACTTTTTAAACTTTTAATTAGTGTACATTTGTTGCATGAAGTTTTATTAACATATTTTACACATGTTTCTCATTTAGTTTTTGTATATATTCATTCTATAAGTTCTGTTACTCTAGAGAACCCTGACTAATATAGGCAGCACAGCCAGGATGACAGTTCTAGTCCCATTTCATTTACTCAGGAGTTTCATGATTTTATTTTTAAATGTTAGTAATATTCCATTATATAAATATACACATTTTCTTTACCTATTTCTCTGCTGAGGGACATTTAGATACTTTCCAACTTCTGGTTATTATGATTAATAGTCAGCAATGAAAATAATTTAGCAGGTGTTTCTGGGGGTAGGATTAAGCATTCTCTGGGAACATATCTTAGAGTGTTATAGCTAGATTTTGAGTTAGATTGATTCCCATCTTTTAGAGGAACTGCCACCCTGATTTCCATAGTGGCTGTACAAATTTGCACTCCCACCAACAATAGAAGAATGTTTTCACTCCCTTTAACTCATATCCTCACCAACATGAGCAGTAATTTGTTTTATTGATCTTAGCCATTTTGACAGATGTAAGATCAGGTCTCAAAGTAGTTTTGATTGCCATTTTTTGTTGACTAATCTCTCAACACAATTGTAATCTCTTTACATGTTTCTCAGCCATCTGAGTTTCCTGCTTTGAGAATTCTGTTTAGATCTGTACCCCATCTTGTATTTGGGTTACTTGTTTTTTTGATATCTAGTTTTTGAGTTCTTTATTTATTTTAGATACTAGCCCTATATCAGATGTGTAATTGGCAAAGATCTTTCCCGTTCTGTAGACTGCTGCTTTGTCCTTTGCTACACAGAAGCTTCTCAGTTTCAGAAGGTTCATCTATTAATTTCTCAACTATTAATTACATGCACTAATGATGTTCTGTTCAGAAAGTCATCTGTAGCAGCGAGTTTAAGGCTATTCCCCCTTTCTCTTTTATCAGGTTCAGTGTATCTGGTTTTATGTTAAGGCCTTTGATCCATTTATGGTTGAGTCTTGTGCAGGGCAGTAAGTATGAATCTGTTTGTCTTCTTTCATACCCAGCCATCCAGTTTGACCAGCACCATTTGTTGAAGATGCTTCCTTTTTTCTAGTGTGAGTTTCTGGCTCTTTTTTTTAAATCAAGAATGAGGCATTCATAAGTGTGTGGATTTACGTGTGGGTCTTCAATTTGATTCCCTTGATTAATATATCTAGTTCTGTGCCAATACCATACTGTTTTTGTTATTATAGCTCTGTATGACAATTTGAGGTTGGGGATGCTGATACCTCCAGCAGGTTTTTTGTTATTCATGGTAGTTTTAGATAATCTGCCTTTTTGGGTTTTTTGTTTGTTTGTTTGTTTACTTTTGTTTGCTTTACTATATGAAGCTGAAAATTGTCCTTTGGAAATCTGAAGAGTTGTGTTAAAGTTTTGATAAGGATTGCATTGAATGTGTAGATTGCTTTTAGTAGGATGGCCATTTTAAAAGCTATATTAATCCTACTGATCCAATAGCATGAGATATCTTTTCATGTTCCAATATTGTGGTGATTTGAGCAGGAATGATCCTCATAGGATTCAGGTGTTTTAATGCTTGGCCCACAGGGAGTGGCACTATTAGGAGGTGTGGCCTTGTTGGAGTAGGTGTGGCCTTGTTGGAGTAGGTGTGGTCTTGTTGGAAGAACAGTGTCACTGTGGGGGAGGGCTTTGAGGTCTCCTATGCTAAGCTCTGCCCCATGTGGGAATCCAGACTCCTCCTGGCTGTTGTTCTGTTTTCATGAGTTTATAAGCTTGTTTTTTTTTTTTTTTTTTTTTTTATTTTGTTCAGGTGTTATTGACATCCAGCTTTAATCTGTGGTCATCTAATAGGATGCAGCGCGTTATTTCAATTTTTTTTTTTTTATACCCGTAGAGACTTGCTTTGTGATAAAGTATATGGTGAATTTTGCAGAGAATTCCTTGAGGTACTGAGAAGGAAGTATATGTTTTTGTGTTTGGTGAAATGGTCTGTAAATCTTTGTTAGGTCCATTTGGTTTATAATATACATTAACTCCAGATTTTCTCTATTTGGCTTTTGTCTGGATGACCTATCTATTGCTGTGAGCTGGGTAGTGAAATCTCCCACTATCAGCGTGAGGTTCGGTATGTGACTTAATGTGTAGTAGTGCTTCTTTTATGAACATGAGTGTCCTTTTATTTGATGTGTAGATGTTAACAACTGCAGTGTATTCTTGGTGGAAGTTTTCTTTGATAAATATGTATATGTCCTTCCATTTCTTTTCTTTGGTTTTGGTTTCAAGTCATACTTGTTACATATTAAAATGGCTACACTAGCTTGCTTTTCAGATCAGTTTGTTTGGAATATTTTTTTCCATTCTTTTACCATGATGTGAGGTCTCTCCTTGATGTTATGGTATGTTTCTTGAACACAGTAGAAGGATGGGTCCTGTTTTTGCCTTCTGCTAGTCAGTGCCTTATTGGGGAATTGAGACCAACAATGTCGAGAGTTATCAATGAGTAATGCTGATGGATTCCTTTTATTTTGTTGTAATGCTATGCCTGTGTATGTTTCCTCTTTTCTCATGTGCTGGTCTGGGATTATTTATTCCTTCATTTTCTTGGATTAGTTATCCTTTTCAGGTTGAAGTTTTTTTTTTTCTAGTAGGTTCTGCAGGGCTGAATTTGTAGGTAGATATTGCTTAAATTTGGTTTGGTTGTGGAATGTCTTATTTTTCTCCATCTGCAGCGACTGAAAGTTTTGCTGGGAGTAGTAATTTGTGCTGGCACATCTGGTCTCTTTGAGTCTGCAGCATATCTGACTTCTGGCTTTTAGAGTCCCCATTGAGACATCAGGTGAAATTTTAATAGGAAGACCTTATATGCCACTTTGTCTTTTCCCCTTGCAGTTTTCAATATTCTTTGTTTGACCTGTACATTTTGCATTTTGATTACTAAGTACCAGGGGAAATTCTCTTCTGACCTGATCTACTGGTGTTCTGTGTGGTTCTTATACCGTAATAGGTATCACTATTAGGTCAGGAACATTTTTAATATTTTGTTGAAAATATTTTCTGTGCCTTTGACCTAGGTTTCTTCTCCTTACTTTGGTCTTATTGACCCTAGATTTTTTGTCTTTTCATACTGTCCTTTTACTTAGATGCTTTGTGCCTGGTTATATTTTTTTAAGGACTCAATCTTTACATTTGCATAAGTAAGTGGGTTTTACTCTTTACTACTTATTGAAAGCTATTTCAGGCATTTTCCCCCTCAAATTTCCCCCTCCTCTTTTGAAAATAGATTGTTTCCTCTCATAATGTCCTGATTACGGTTTCTCGTCCTGTTGCTCCTCCTAATTTCTCCGACCTCCTTACTTACTCCCTTTCTGACTCTCATTTGAAAAGAACAGGCTGATGTCCTCAAGGGTCTTCCCCAGTTTCTTTTCTATTAGCTTCAAAGTGTCTGGCTTTATGTGGAGGTCCTTGATCCATTTGGATTTGAGCTTAGTACAAGGAGACAAGGATGGATCAATTCGCATTCTTCTGCATGCTGACCTCCAGTTGAGCCAGCACCATTTGTTGAAAAGGCTATCTTTTTTCCATTGGATGTTTTCAGTCTCTTTGTCGAGGATCAAGTGGCCATAGGTGTGTGGGTTCATTTCTGGATCTTCAATCCTGTTCCATTGATCCTCCTGCCTGTCACTGTACCAATACCATGCAGTTTTTAACACTATTGCTCTGTAGTATTGCTTGAGGTCAGGGATACTGATTCCCCCAGACTTTCTTTTGTTGCTGAGAATAGTTTTAGCTATCCTGGGTTTTTTGTTGTTCCAGATGAATTTGATAATTGCTTTCTAACTCTGTGAAGAATTGAGTTGGGACTTTGATGGGCATTGCATTGAATCTGTATATTGCTTTTGGCAAAATGGCCATTTTAACTATATTGATTCTGGCGATCCATGAGAATGGGAGGTTTTCCCATTTTTTGAGGTCTTCTTCCATTTCCTTCTTCAGAGTCTTGAAGTTCTTGTCATACAGATCTTTCACATATTTGGTAACAGTCACCCCAAGATACTTTATGCTGTTTGTGGCTATTATGAAGGGGGTCATTTCCCTAATTTCTTTCTCAGCCTGCTTATCCTTTGAGTATAGGAAGGCCACTGATTTGCTTGAGTTGATTTTATAACCTGCCACTTTGCTGAAGTTGTTTATCAGCTGTAGGAGCTCTCTAGTGGAATTTTTTGGGTCACTTAGGTAGACTATCATGTCGCCTGCAAATAATGAAAGTTTGACTTCTTCCTTTCCAATTTGTATCCCTTTGACCTCCTTATGTTGTCGAATTGCCCGAGCTAGAACCTCAAGTACAATATTGAAAAGATAAGGAGAAAGGGGGCAGCCTTGTCTGGTCCCTGATTTCAGTGGGATTGCTTCAAGTTTCTCTCCATTTAGTTTGATGCTGGCTACCGGTTTGCTGTATATTGCTTTTACTATGTTTAGGTATGGGCCTTGAATTCCTGTTCTCTCCAAGACTTTAAGCATGAAAGGATGCTGAATTTTGTCAATGACATCGGTACAGGGAGAAAGTTTCTGAACAGAACACCAATAGTGTATGCTCTAAGAGCAAGAATTGACAAATGGGACCTCATAAAATTACAAAGTTTCTGTAAGGCAAAGGACACCATCAAGAGGACTAATAGGCAATTAACAAATTGGGAAAAGATCTTCACCAATCCTACATCAGATAGAGGGCTAATATCCAATATATATAAAGAACTCAAGAAGTTAGACTCCAGAAAACCGAACAACCCTATTAAAAAATGGGGTACATGGATTCGGTTGGCAAGAATTTTATTGAGTATTTTTGCATCTATGTTCATAAGGGAAATTGGTCTGAAGTTCTCTTTCTTTGTTGGATCTTTGTGTGGCTTTGGTATCAGCATAATTGTGGTTTCATAGAAGGAATTGGGTAGTGTTCCTTCTGTTTCTATTTTGTGGAATAGTTTGAAGAGTATTGGTGTTAACTCTTCTTTGAAGGTCTGGTAGAATTCTGCACTGAAGCCATCTGGTCCTGCGCTTTTTTTGGTTGGAAGACTTTCTATGACTCCTTCTATTTCTTTAGGCATTATGGGACTGTTTAGATGGTCTAGTTGGTCCTGATTTAATTTTGGTATTTGGTATCTGTCAAGGAAATTGTCCATTTCCTCCAGATTCTCCAGTTGTGTTGAGTACAGGCTCTTGTAGTAGGATCTGATGATTTTTTGGATTTCCTCAGTTTCCGTTGTTATATCTCCCTTTTCATTTCTAAGTTTGTTAATTTGGATACTTTCTCTGTGTCCTTTGGTCAGTCTGGCTAAGGGTTTATCTATCTTGTTGATTTTCTCAAAGAACCAGCTCCTGGTTTTGTTGATTTTTTGTATGGTTCTCTTTGTTTCTACTTGATTGATTTCGGCCCTGAGTTTGATGATTTCCCGCCTTCTACTCCTCCTGGGCGAAATAGCTTCTCATCAAAACGATCATCCACCATGATCAAGTAGGCTTTATCCCGGGAATGCAGGGTTGGTTCAATATACGGAAATCCATCAATACAATCCACTACATAAACAAACTCAAAGAACAAAACAACATGGTCATTTCATTGGATGCTGAAAAAGCATTTGACAAAATTCAGCATCCCTTCATGCTTAAAGTCTTGGAGAGAACAGGAATTCAAGGCCCATACCTAAACATAGTAAAAGCAATATACAGCAAACCGGTAGCCAGCATCAAACTAAATGGAGAGAAACTTGAAGCAATCCCACTGAAATCAGGGACCAGACAAGGCTGCCCCCTTTCTCCTTATCTTTTCAATATTGTACTTGAGGTACTAGCTCGGGCAATTCGACAACATAAGAAGGTCAAAGGGATACAAATTGGAAAGGAAGAAGTCAAACTTTCATTATTTGCAGACGACATGATAGTCTACCTAAGTGACCCAAAGAACTCCACTAGAGAGCTCCTACAGCTGATAAACAACTTCAGCAAAGTGGCAGGTTATAAAATCAACTCAAGCAAATCAATGGCCTTCCTATACTCAAAGGATAAGCAGGCTGAGAAAGAAATTAGGGAAATGACCCCCTTCACAATAGCCACAAACAGTATAAAATATCTTGGGGTGACTCTTACCAAACATGTGAAAGATCTGTATGACAAGAACTTCAAGACTCTGAAGAAGGAAATGGAAGAAGACCTCAAAAAATGGGAAAACCTCCCATGCTCATGGATCGGTAGAATCAATATAGTTAAAATGGCCATTTTGCCTAAAGCACTATACAGATTCAATGCAATACCCATCAAAATCCCAACTCAATTCTTCACAGAGTTAGAAAGAGCAATTATCAAATTCATCTGGAACAACAAAAAACCCAGGATAGCTAAAACTATTCTCAGCAACAAAAGAAATTCTGGGGGAATCAGTATCCCTGACCTCAAGCAATACTACAGAGCAATAGTGTTAAAAACTGCATGGTATTGGTACAGTGACAGGCAGGAGGATCAATGGAACAGGATTGAAGATCCAGAAATGAACCCACACACCTATGGCCACTTGATCCTCGACAAAGAGGCTGAAAACATCCAATGGAAAAAAGATAGCCTTTTCAACAAATGGTGCTGGTTCAACTGGAGGTCAGCATGCAGAAGAATGCGAATTGATCCATCCTTGTCTCCTTGTACTAAGATCAAATCCAAATGGATCAAGGACCTCCACATAAAGCCAGACACTCTGAAGCTAATAGAAAAGAAACTGGGGAAGACCCTTGAGGACATCGGTACAGGGAGAAAGTTTCTGAACAGAACACCAATAGCGTATGCTCTAAGAGCAAGAATTGACAAATGGACCTCATAAGGTTATAGAGTTTCTGTAAGGCAAAGGACACCATCAAGAGGACAGATCGGCAACCAACAAATTGGGAAAAGATCTTCACCAATCCTACATCAGATAGAGGGCTAATATCCAATATATATAAAGAACTCAAGAAGTTAGACGCCAGAAAACCGAACAACCCTATTAAAAAATGGGGTACAGAGTTAAACAAAGAATTCTCACCTGAAGAACTTCGGATGGCAGAGAAGCATCTTAAAAAATGCTCAACTTCATTAGTCATTAGGGAAATGCAAATCAAAACAACCCTAAGATTTCATCTTACACCAGTCAGAATGGCTAAGATTAAAAATTCAGGAGACAGCAGGTGTTGGAGAGGGTGTGGAGAAAGAGGAACACTCCTCCACTGCTGGTGGGGTTGCAAATTGGTACAACCACTCTGGAAATCAGTCTGTCGGTTCCTCCGAAAACTGGGCACCTCACTTCCAGAAGATCCTGCTATACCACTCCTGGGCATATATCCAGAAGTTTCCCCACCATGTAATAAGGATACATGCTCTACTATGTTCATAGCAGCCCTATTTATAATTGCCAGATGCTGGAAAGAACCCAGGTATCCCTCAACAGAAGAATGGATGCAAAAAATGTGGTATATCTACACAATGGAGTACTATTCAGCCATTAGAAACAATGAATTCATGAAATTCTTAGGCAAATGGATGGAGCTAGAGAACATCATACTAAGTGAGATAACCCAGACTCAAAAGGTGAATCATGGTATGCACTCACTAATAAGTGGTTATTAACCTAGAAACCTGGAATACCCAAAACATAATCCACACATCAAATGAGATACAAGAAGAAAGGAGGAGTGGCCCCTGGTTCTGGAAAGACTCAGTGAAACAGTATTCGGCAAAACCAGAACGGGGAAGTGGGAAGGGGTGGGAGGGAGGACAGGGGAAGAGAAGGGGGCTTACGGGACTATCGGGGAGTGGGGGGCTAGAAAAGCGGAAATCATTTGAAATGTAAATAAATTATATCGAATAAAAAAATAAAAAAAAAGAAAAAAAAAGAAAAAAATGGGGTACAGAGTTAAACAAGGAATTCTCACCTGAAGAACTTCGGATGGCGGAGAAGCATCTTAAAAAATGCTCAACTTCATTAGTCATTAGGGAAATGCAAATCAAAACAACCCTGAGATTTCATCTTACACCAGTCAGAATGGCTAAGATTAAAAATTCAGGAGACAGCAGGTGTTGGAGAGGGTGTGGAGAAAGAGGAACACTCCTCCACTGCTGGTGGGGTTGCAAATTGGTACAACCACTCTGGAAATCAGTCTGGCGGTTCCTTCGAAAACTGGGCACCTTACTTCCAGAAGATCCTGCTATACCACTCCTGGGCATATACCCAGAGGATTCCCCACCATGTAATAAGGATACATGCTCTACTATGTTCATAGCAGCCCTATTTATAATTGCCAGATGCTGGAAAGAACCCAGGTATCCCACAACAGAAGAGTGGATACAAAAAATGTGGTATATCTACACAATGGAGTACTATTCAGCCATTAGAAACAATGAATTCATGAAATTCTTAGGCAAATGGATGGAGCTAGAGAACATCATACTAAGTGAGGTAACCCAGACTCAAAAGGCGAATCATGGTATGCACTCACTAATAAGTGGATATTAACCTAGAAAACTGGAATACCCAAAACATAATCCACACATCAAATGAGGTACAAGAAGAAAGGAGAAGTGGCCCTTTGTTCTGGAAAGACTCAGTGAAGCAGTATTCGGCAAAACCAGAACGGGGAAGTGGGAAGGGGTGGGTGGGAGGACAGGGGAAGAGAAGGGGGCTTACGGGACTTTCGGGGAGTGGGGGGCTAGAAAAGGGGAAATCATATGAAATGTAAATAAATTATATCGAATAAAAAAATTTAAAAAAAGAAAAGAACAGGCTTCTAAGAAATAATAATAAAGTATAACAAAATAAATTACAGTAAGATCAAACAAAACTCATGACATCAGAGTTGGACAAGACTAACAGAAGGAACAGAACCCAAGAGGAGACGAGAGAGTCATAGACTCACTCATTCTCCCACTTTGGAATCCCATCAACATACTAAACTGGAAGCCATACTATACATACAGAGGACCTGGTGCAGGCCCGTGCAGACCCAGTGCATGCTGCCCCTCTGTGAGCTCATGTGAGTTTTGAGAATGTTCATTTAGAGGCCTTGTTCTCCTGGTGGCCTCCATCCCCTCTAACTCTAACACTTGTCCTGTCTTCTTTTCCAAGGGTTTCCGGAGCTCTGAGAGGGAAGGATTTGGTGGAGAAGTCCCGCTGAGTGCTGGGTTCCAAGGTACCTCGCACTCTGTAATGTCTGGCTGTGGGTCTCTATATGTGTCTTTTTTCCTGTAGGAGGAAACATCTCTGAGTATGGCTTAGCAAGCACCAAGGGGTTTTAGATTTAAGTTTTTCTTTGGTTGAAGTATCTATTTCTTCTACCATGTGTTCAATGCCTGAGATTCTCTTGTCTATACTTTCTTTTTT
Source organism: Apodemus sylvaticus (assembly GCF_947179515.1). Classification (NCBI taxonomy): domain Eukaryota; kingdom Metazoa; phylum Chordata; class Mammalia; order Rodentia; family Muridae; genus Apodemus; species Apodemus sylvaticus. The sequence goes on along the minus strand of NC_067479.1, from coordinate 59,294,347 downwards.
TTTTTTTAAAGATTTATTTATTTAGTATATGTGAGTACATTGTAGCTGTCTTCAGACACACCAGAAGAGGGCATCAGATCTTGTTATGGATAGTTGTAAGCTACCATGTGGTTGCTGGGATTTGAACTCAGTACCTCTGGAAGAGCAGTCAGTGCTCTTAACCATTGAGCCATCTCTCCAGGTGAGGTTTACCTCTGAGGTTCCTGTTTGAGTTCCTATTTTTTTTATTTCCAGATTTCCCTCAGTTTTGGTTTATTTATTGATTATTTTTCTGTTTTCAGATCTTGAACTGTTTTCTCCATTTCCTTCCACTGTTTGCTAGTGTTTTCATAGATTTCTTTAAGGGATTTATTCATTTCCTCATTAAAGACCTCTATTATCTTCATAAAGGCTTTTTAAGGTCTTTTGTGTGTGCTTCAGCTATTTTATAATCCTCGGGGCCTGCAGTGGTAGAGTTGCTGGGCTCTAGTGGAGACATACTGTCCTGGCTGTTAGTGTGTTTTCATACTGATCTTTAGTTAACTGGGTTTGGGAAGACTGTAATTCTCGATGTTGATACGTTTCTTATCTTGTCTTTCTTTATATGGTAGGTGTTTCTCCCTTTGGTTTCTCTTTCTGTCTGTGGTTCTTAGGAGGGTGTGGTGGCTGTGTGTTGCCTCTTAGTGAATTCTTCTGGAATCCAGCTAGGTGTGGCCACTGGGGCAGGGGTTCAGTCAAAAGTGTTTCTAGGTATTGACAGCTGACACTTAGGAATGGCGCTGGGCTAGGAGGCGGAGGTGAGGGATCTACAGGGGGAAGAAAGGCAGGAGGTTGCATGAGGATCCACTTAGTCTCCTGGAAATGGGCAGAGAGTAGGAGAGGCCACAACAGGTAGTCTGTTATAGAGCTGGGTATGAGACTGGGGGATTGGATTTGGAGGAGAGGAGTAACAGTGAAAATCTGAGGCTTGTCTATCTGTTTCACTGGCCTTCTCTGGTAAGCTTAACTGGTAGGTTCCTAGAGAATGTGTGCTGGGTTGGGGGCTGGGATTGTAAGCCACTTCAGAATGAAAGCATGAATGTATGACCATAGAAAGTGGCAAGCAGTATTACTCTTGATAACAACATAAGCTATATCAAAACATATATAGCATGTCTGAGTCACTCACTGCTGCATAACAAATCGCTCCAAGCTTCACTGGCTACTGTTATGTGTCGCCCTGACCAAGGCTACAGGATCTTTTCAAGGTGATTCATTTCTGTGGCTGGTAATTCTTTTTGACCCGGGCCTCTCCCTCTTAGCTGGCTGAGCATCCTTGCAACACAGCAGCTGGCCTCCCTCAATGCAAAGCTGCTCAAAGCCAAGGCAGCACATGCCATGTCCCTTATGACATAGCCTTCAAGGTCAAATATCGTCATTGCCACCACTCTCCTGGTCACTGCTACCATTGCAGGACATCGGGCATGTGAGCATTATGTTTTATAGTCAGGAAGCCTCCATTCTAGAGGTTCCAACACAAATCGAATGTTAGGTATTCTTCTGCCCTGTCCTCATCAGTTACTCATTCTTGTTGGATTATGTGTTCCAGTTTAAGTTTCACAACATGTTATGAAAATTATAAACAGTTTGACAATGAATATATCAACCCAATGGATATCTACATACACAATCTTCTGATATTTATTTAAGTATTTTGTTAGTTTAATTATGTGTTCAAAAGGTAGTATGGGATTGAGGAGATGTCTCAGAGGTTAAGAGCACTTGTTACTTTTGCAGAGAATTTGAATTTGATTCCCAGCATCCATATGATGGTAAACAACCATCCTTAACTCCAGTTCCAGGGCATCTAACAAGCATCTGCAGGCACCAGGTATGTATGTGACACATATGCATGCATACATACATTCACATATACATACAGGCAAAACATTCATACTCATAAAATAAATACATCATTAAACAGGTATTGCATTCATTTTAATAACCCCTGATAAAGATCTCCATCTTTGTGGGAGGTTAGTTTTTTCACTTGTTGCATGTGTATATGTATGGTATGATTTGTGTACATGCATGCATGTGGATTCATATGTGTGTAGGTGCACATGTATGCAGGTGTGCATGTTCATCTATGTGTGTTTAGAATCATGGGGTTGGCATGTAGAACCTTCCTCTATCACTTCCACTGTATCCATTGACGCAATGTCTCTCAACAGAGCCCTGGGCTGGTTAATATGGGCTAGTCTGGCTATCCAACTTGCTCTGGGGATCCTAACTCAGTCTTCTTAGCAAGCTGGAATCACAGGAGGGTCAGCATTACTAGGAGTTTTCTTGGGATCTGAGGATACAAACTCTCGACCTCATACTTACACAGCCAGGCATCTCTTTCCCTGTATATCCTTATTTCTCTTTTACAAAGGCTGGCAGTATACTTTAAGACCTCTGTATTCTTGCAATAGTTTATTTGAAATAAAATTAATATTACTCTAATTATTGGGGCTAAGTAGGTGAGCAGCTAATATAAAAACTTAGAGTAAGTTATGAGAGAAACATGATAACTGCTAATTATTTTCTTCTGTGCACAGATTTATCTCAGTTGACATCTTTAGATTTAAGAAAAATGTCTTAGGTTTTAAACATGAGTTTACATGAGCAACACTAACTTCTACTAAACAAACATCCAAAATTATCTATGTTGATTACGAAGGAGATAAGCAATGTCTTCTTATGCAGAAATTTTCTTTAAATTAGTTTGGATTTCTGGGGTTTGTTAAAGATACCCCCCACCACCACCACCAATAACAGCCCTTTATTTTCCCCCAGAGACATCCTAAATTGTACAGATAAACCCGGATCTTGTTTCTGGAGCTGGTAACTAAGGTCTTACTCATCAGCCTGATGCTCTGTTCCCTTTTCAGACACATAGATATCATCCCAAACCTTCATCATATCTTCATACTTAACTGTTGTGGCTTGATGAATCAGAACGGCCGAATTTGAAACAAGTGTAATATGGTTTCTGTCAAGGATTAAATCATCCTTCTGGGCCTGAGAGACAGAACAATCAGCATCCATCTTCACCCAGACTCTGTGGACATATTCTTTTACACAAGAAAATTGGATTTCAACCAAAGGCCCATACTTCTGAGTAATATCATTGATGGGGAAGTGAGCTCACACAGACCACACTGTGTTATGGAAGCCCCGTGACTCTTGACTCCGTGAACACAACTGTAGATGGTGCAGACAGTGGCCAGGACCTTTCCATTTCCCCACCATTTCTTGTTCTTTCTAAAGAGTCTGGGCTCTACATTGATGTGATTGAAGTTCCCCTGGAAGGTTGCTCTGTGGGCCTGTATTCCCCCTCAGAGTTGTATCAATGCTTTCTGGAATGTTTGCAGTATGGTTACTGATAATGGTCTTCATTCTCTCAGTAGGTAAGGCAAAGCCAAGCCCATTTCGTCTGTATTTCGATGGCCAGACATCTCTTTGGTTTTAGCTAAATGTCATCCTTTCTTTGTAGAGACAACTCATCGCTATAATTTCTTATGGCATAGGCCTATTCCTGATATGACCCCTGGAAATCAAATATTTCTGAGAAGGATTCCTCTAGTAGAGACAGAACTCCATAATGAAGATTTTGTTTTGAGGAAGAGAAAGTGACCTATCCGTGTCCAATGTGACTTGGTACTTGTTTCTAATAGTTTATTCCCTGGAGATATGTCAACATTTTATTATAGAAACACACACCTATGCACACACACACTTAGGCATACATACCCATGCACAGCTGGAGAGAACCCCCTACACAAACTCCCAACCACACAAGGCTTTAAGTGTTGAGAGAATCTCACCTGTATCTTTAAATTGTTCACACAGTTTAAAGCAGAAAAATTGGTGTCAGATATGTGAGACCAGGGGTCAATTTTGAGGGGAGAGTAATCACAGTTCTCTATTGACAGGCCCCCACAGTCAGTGTGAGTGTATAGGGTTATGTGTGTGTGTTGTGTCTGTGGGTCTGTGTTAAGTACCATTTTCTTTTCTTTCTTTCTTTCTCTCTCTCTCTCTTTCTCTCTCTCTCTTTCTTTCTTTCTTTCTTTCTTTCTTTCTTTCTTTCTTTCTTTCTTTCTTTCTTTCTTCCTTCCTTCCTTCCTTCCTTCCTTCCTTCCTTCCTTCCTTCCTTTCTTTCTTTCTTTCTTTCTTTCTTTCTTTCTTTCTTTCTTTCTTTCTTTCTTTCTTTCTTTCTTTCTTTCTTTCTTTCTCTCTCTCTCTCTCTTTTTTTTTTTTGCAGTTCCAAATGGAGACAGACAACTTGCTGTTCAGGGAACAGGAACCTGAGGGTCTTCACAGCCTTCTGTCTTCCTTCTGCACTCTTAGATTGCAACATCTTATTTCTGTTTGGCAATAATTCAGCAACATGAGCAGGAATGCTCCCATCCTGTGTTCCTGCCTCCTCCTCTCCACATCTTGCCACAGTTACCCACAGCAGTGGCCTTGGTTGGGAGCACCAAAGCTATCTTCCTAACACTATCCCTTTTGGGATTGCACTCAGCAAAAATACCACCTGAAAAGAATGTTTTAGACACATTTCTTTGGCCTGTGATAATTTACACAGCTACCCAAGATGAAAGTGTCAAAAACCTAAAATAGATAATGTAATTCAGTCTTGACCCCTGTGTTTGGCTTTGTCGGGGTGCCATGCCAACGGTCATAGATCCTTTTGAGAATGTTGACAGGATGCAGGGACCAAGATGGTTCCTTTGAAGATTCCAGGATACTCCCCGACTTTCTCCCAGAAGTCCTTACCTCTCCTAATGCCTTTTGGGTATTGCTCTAGCTCCGCCCAGAAATCTTTACTATGCAATACCTTCTAGGTTCTGCCCCAGCTCCTCCTGGATGGCCCTACAGCTCAATGCCAGACAGTTGGATTTTGTGCTCAGTAGCCTAGAGCCACGCTGGCTCACATGGGTAAATTATTCTAAGTCTGGTTGAAGAGAAAACTGGGGTGAAGCTGAGGGGGAAGGAGGAGACACCTGAAATACCCTATTATTAGGTCTTTCTCTAGGTCACTGCGCCTGGAGGATGGGACTGAGTCCTGTCCAAGGCAAGGATGTGCCCATGTATCCCTGTCCAGGAGGAGGAGGGGACATCCCTCAGGAAATGTGTGTCAGAAGGCAAAAGTGTCCTTTATTCAAGGATGAGGCAGTTCTGGGACTCCAGGAATAGGCCGGGAAGGTGAGATATCTGAGTCTTTTGAGTGATGCCTCTTTCTTATGAAGCAGGGGTAAGCTCCCGAGCCACTGGAATATAATTTTAATGTGAAACAAGACTCTGGCACTGTGAGCAACTCTCTGATGTGGATGCAGGAGGTACCATACCAGGGGTCAGGGCGGGGGATGGGCGGTGGGGGCTGAAGGGGGGCTGGTCTATCCCTTAGATGGGGATTTGGGGCCTTTTCATAGCTTGGGCATTGGCTAGGCATACACTTCTGACTGCATTCGAACCAGGTATTCTTCAGTTCTTGGACATAGAGAGCACAAGGCATGCTGGACAGGAAATGAAGGGTTCTGGTGTTAGAGTCCAGGAGTAAAGACAGGTGAAAGAGGCAGAGAAAGTGAGGGGTTACTACTTACAACAGGAGGGAAGCAAGGAAAGGCTCAGCTTTCCGTGGCAATCATAACCAGGGACCCCTTGCAGATCGAGGGCGGTGCAGGTGTGCTTCCAAAGATCAATAAAGGGCTTTTGTAGAGACTCCTTTCTCTTGCCTGTTAGGTCCTTTTGGTTCTTCTCTTTATCATGGTCTGCTGCCCAGGCTCCAGTCAGACAGAGCTGTGAAGGCATATGGGTCTGTAGGACAGATCCCCAAACCCATGGAAATCAACATTCCTAGAGAGGTCCAGTTCCCCATCTGACTTTGTTTCTATTCTGTACTTGTCTCTTGTCATGTGCTTCTTGGGAGTCCACCACCTTGTGAAGTGGTGAAGGTTAGGAAACATGGAGTAGACATGTCTCTGGACCTTCCACCTGTCCCAGGCTGAGCAACAGCTTGGCTGAGGTTCTGCAGAGTCATCAACGTAGGTGCTTAGGGGGCTTCAGTAAAGGAGGCAGGTATGGTAGAAAACAGGACCTAGACCCCCAGACCCATCTGCTGGCAGTTTTTGACATTAATCTTTCTAGGCCCGGCTTGGGGGATCACTGTAGTCCACCTCTGCTGGGAAGGACTCCAGGAAGGAGATGCCATTGGTGTTTTGCTCATTCACTCATTCATCAGAGACTGCCTGAGAACCTGCGATAGGCTAGCCACATTACTGAGGTTCGAGGCTATTGTAGTTACAATATAAATTTCCTGTTTCTATACAATTTTATTGAAAAAGTAAATTATGTGCCAAGGGGTGTGAATGAAGTACTGTGAGTAGGATGTAGCCTGGCTCATCTGTGATGCTTGGTTTCTAAATTAGCATAGATTTGAGTGAGTGACAAGGTACCCTACTTGGTGGAAAGCCAAGTGTCTAATGGGTAAAGTCCAGTCCAAAGACCCGAGGTAGCAGTGTGTAGATTTACATTTTAAAAAACCTACTTTAATAAGGGTTCTCAAACACTTCAGCCTCCCTTTCTAGCCCATAGTCCAAAGGTCAGGGAGAAAAGATGGTAAATAGGACAAGGGGATGTGGACCTGTTTAGAAGTAGTTTGTTGGCGTGATTCCAATCACTGTTGTCAGAATACCAGCAGTCCAGTTCAGTAGTGTCAGGATACCAACAGTCCAGTTCAAAAGTGTCACCAAACATAATTCAGCAAGGTGGCACAATCCAGCAGGAAACACTAGGACTCCTCTGAATCAGCATGAGTCAGCAGAAGCAATCAGAACCAGCCAAAAAGCCAAGAGAATTTCTCTGCCATGCTTCTCTCAACAAAGTGAAAATCATAGAAGACTCAAGACCAATGAAGTGTAGCATGGCTGGCTATGGAAGCGCCCTGTCACTGTCTCTTGGGTCCCAGTTATACTCTCTCCAAACATCACATTAGTCTGCATCACATGACACAACCAAAAATTTCTACTCCATGACTGTGCTCTGTGTGTTGATAGATGGGCAAAGAGGGTAGTGTGGCCATAGCAAACTGGACAAGGAGGAATTTTCTGGAAGATCGACGTTGGAAAATGTGTGGAGTCAGGATGACTCCAAAGTTTTAATCTGAGAATCTGCATTAGCTTTCCATTACTGAACAAATATCTGAGACAGTCACCTTAAAAGGAAGAGATGTTTATTTTGGCTCTTTGGTTTAGAGGTTTTTGTTCTTAGTGAGCTGGCCCTGTTGATTTTGAGCTTAGGTGGCATCACACAGCAAGTGTGTGAGGGAGCAAATCTGTCCACCTCTCAGTGACCAGGATACACAAATGACAGGAAGGAGCTAGAGTCCTACTATTCTCTTCAAAACTATGTCCCTAATAACCTAACTTCCTCCCAGTAGGCTACACCTCTTACTGGTTATAGAGCCCCAGCAACAACATGGGTTGGAGGACCAGCCTTTAATGCATAGATCTTTGGGTGACACATATCCAAAGGATAAAAAGCATGATGGAATGGAGTTTCGAGTTGATGAAGAGGGGACACCAAATATGTAGCAGGTTGTGGAATTGAGGTAACAAGGGTTAGGTTTCATGTACCTGTCCCTTGAGGACACACTCAGATATATGTAGTGGGAGTCTGCTGATAAACATATGAATTTCACTAACATTTGGAACTTTCCTTTAGCACTTTAAAAAGTAAAAGTTCCTTCAGTGAGGTGTGGTGATAACACCTATAATCCCCGGGCTGGAGAGGCGGAAACACCAGGATTTCTGCAAGTTTGAGTCCAGCATAGAGTATGTAGTGAGCACCAAGACATCTTGGGCTACATAGCAAGGCATTGTCTCAACCAAGCAAGCAAGCAAGCAAGCAAGCAAGCAAGCAAGCAAGCAAACAACCCACCAACCCACAAACACTTTCCCAGCCTTGAGTAGGTTTTTCCAGCATTGAGCAGGCTGAATAGATCTTGAGCACTTGTCACAATGGACCTTAACCACCTAGGTGGAGTCATCTGCCTTCGTTGCTTGTGCAACTTCCCACACGAACTTAGAAGAGACTGCCCAGCTGACTTGGCTGACCTGGCTGATCTTGCTTTGCAACATAATCCAGCTGAAACAAAAGCTGGGTCTGTGGGCTCTCCCTATGTAAACACAGTGCTGATTATTAAACTTGAAGCCTTGATCAGAACCTTGTCTTGGCTTCATTCTTCTCTCAGTGGCCAAACAGCTGAGTGCCCTGGGTTTGATTCTGTTTCATGTTTGAGGAAAGGGAGAGTCATCAGGGAAAAGGTGCACTGGAATTGTCTACAGTGGGACTCAAATTGGAATCTAACAGTCCAGTACCCTTGCCCATAGGATACAGTTCTGACTGCTGAGAAATGCTGCTTTGATTCTTCCAGCTCTTTTTGACGGCCATGATTATGGCAAACTATGTACATGTGTACGTTAGTTAAAGTGGTCCTTTTCAGCAGCACTGGAACAACAGAGAATATGTCTGAATTGTGTAGCATGGAATGGTCTTTCCATTTCCTACCAACCCTGCTGGCTAATGGTAGATTTAGCTCCAGACACTACTTACTATTTTGGAAGTAAGGCAGTTTCACGGACAGTTGCAAACGTCATCTCTTGACACACATGGTTAAAGAATGTGCAAAAAAGCCAGGCATTTCTTCTTAGAGAAGTGATAGATCATAATTTCTGAGGAGCAAAGGCAGATCTTCTGGCCAGGGACAGCCTGGCCATAAAGCACCACAATAAGAAACTGACTTTGAAAGACTTAATTTCAGGGAGAGCACAGGCATCTTTGTTATCTGTAAAGCCATGTCTCACCACTAAATCCAAAACATTAATTTCCCATCTCTGTGACCAAGCGTGATTTCTTCCCTGCCTTCAAACCCCTGCCCACATGGTGCCAGTTCCCCATCTGTCAGTTCCTTTGATTTTTCATCATTCAGATTTTAATTTGAATCATAATAAAATTGGTCACTCTGATGGTTTGAAAGAATAGGCCCCATAAGATCATATATATGAATGTGTAGTCACCATGGAGTGGCACTACTGGAGAAGTTTAGGAAGTATATGGCTCTGATGGAGTAGGTGTGACCTTGTTGGAAGAAGTATTCCACTGGTCGTGGGCTTTGAGATTTCAAAACTCCAAGCCAGGTCTAGTGCTTCTTCTTTTCCTGTTTTCTTTGGATCAAGATGCCAAGCTCAGCTACTTCTCCAGTACCATGTCTGCCTGTGTGCCACCATGTTCCCTGCCATAATGATAATGGACTGAATTTCTGAAACACCAAGCAAGCTCCTATAAAAGTAAATGCTTTCTTTTATAAGAGTGGCTCTGGTCATGGTGTCTCTTCAAAGCAAGGAACACTAAGACAGTCACTACCAACACAACTTGTAAGAGCAGTGCATTTGATCTCTTAAAGTGCCACCATCCTTCCTTATCACTCTACTAAGGGAAAAGAGACATACACTCTGCACCAAACAAGAAGCACTGTGTCTGGCCATTTCCCTTGAGTTGCCATCCATTATAATACCTGGTGGCAATTTCCATGGTGGGGCCAATGCTCTCCTCCTCTCCCCTAAGCCTTCTAAAATCATCTCTGCTGGTTTCTATGCCTCATCACAGGAATTCCATAATCCAGTGTTCCAGGCCAGGCACTCTGGTGTAACCTCTGATTTTATTCTTCAGGTCTCGATGTCAAATTCTATAGCTTTCCCTTTCAAAATGTAGCCCAGGACTTCTTCCATCTCCCATGCCATTATACCAAAACCTTTTATCCAACTGTTACAATCGTCTTGTCAGTGACCCTTTTTTCTTAGCTATTTTTGTCCCATGTTCTGAACTCAGCAAGGTAGGTAGAGAGGTTCTTCTAAAGTTCATAGATTACATTCCTTTACTCGAAACTCTCCAAAGCTGTTTACTTCCTAAGACCTACAAGGTCTTAATCAGTTCCCCCTTATCTCTGACGTCCAATCCACTTCCTCCTCATTTATTCCTATCAACCAGGCTCCTCCTTCTTTTAAACACACTACACAAGTTTCTTCCTGGAGTCTTTTCATTTGTTCTGCCTTGCTAGGCGGTGAGTGACATAAGTGTCTTATATATGCTAGCTCTCAGTAGCTGAAGATTTTTGTATTAATAGATTCAGCCACTGGTATGTCAAAAATATTTTTTGCATTGTTTCTGATGACTATATCTGGAGTTTTTTTCTTATTGATATTGTCTAAACCATATAGTAGAGCAACTATACACATTGCATTTATATTGTGTTAGGTGATTTGCCATTTAGTGATCATTGAAAAGTGTGTCAAGATGTTTTTAAGTTTTTATATATGGTATAAGGGCTCAAGTTATCTTCATGCCCCTACCTTTGAAGTAGCTGGGCCTATAGACACACCCAACTGTGCATAGTGCCCGCTTAAGTTTCTTCCCCAAGGCTACATCTCCTTTCATTTTCTTTCCTTCCTCACTCTGGTTTTCTTCTATAGACTGATAAACTCCTGTAACTAAAGCAGAGATTAAATTTGTTTACTATCATATTCTCAGAACCTGAACTTAAAAACATTAGTGTCTACTGATACTTGTTGACCAATGAGTTAGTTAATTCAAAATTGTCCAAAAATGGGAATGCTGCCTTGATTGACATTATCATGATTTTTCAATATTTTCAAAATGTTATAAAGAACCTAAGATCCTAAGTTGTATAGAACTAGAGAACAATAAAGTAGAGCCATAGAGACATGTCAGAGACAATGTACTTGGATCTGTTTTGTAATGGCTATTTATTTAGGATATTAGAATGGAATTAAAGACAAAAATCTCAGCTTGGTGTGGTGAGAAATACCTTTTTTCGCAAAACTTGGGATCTAGTCTCTGTGAGTTCCAGTACAGTCTGGTCTGCAGAGCAAATTTCAGGCTAGCCAGAGATACAAAGTGAGACCCCATCTAAAGCAAGCAAGCAAGCAAACAAACAAAACTCTACATGCATGTACATGTATATGTGCATATTATACAGAGAGCCTAGGGGATGTTGTGTGTTGGTCCTTGCTTTCCTCTTTCCAGGCAAGGTCTCTTTGATATTTTTTTTTCTGCTGTAAGGCTAGCTGTCCCAGGAGCTTCTGAGTAGTCTCCTTGTTGTTACTTTCCTTCATACTAAAATACATTTTTAAATACATAATAAAAATAAAAATACATTTTAAAAATCTGGTTCCTTATTTTGCTTAGGGTCTTCAAATTCTGGTTTTCATCATGTGGCAAATACTTCACCCACTGGGCCATCTCTCCAGCTTTTAAAACAGACATTGTAGTTGTGGTTTAGGATTACAATATTAAGTTAAACATTGCCTACAAAGTTAGCCTAGTGTTATGATTATTCTTGGTTGTCAATTTGACTACATCTGGAAATGGAGGGGGACACCTGCAAGGGATTTTTGCTTATTATGAAGTGGGAAGGGCCACTTCTAATCCAGCTCTCTGAGATGGAAAGACACACCTTCAATACAGATCTTTGGAGGTGGGAAGACCCATCTCTAATCTGGGCTGTGCCTTCTGCTGGCAGGCAGCCTATGTAAAGGACATGGAGGAAGAAAGCCTTGTTCTTTTCCTGGTTGTTCTCCCCTCCTTAGCAAGTCCATTCCTTCACTGGCATTATAACCTACATTGGAATTGCAGCATATGCTGAAGATCAGCTGAGAGTCATTCTAATAAATTAAACACACACACACACACACATATATATTCTATAAATTCTGTTACTCTAGAGAACCCTAAGTAATGACATCTGTCTTTAAACATTTAACTGACATGAAACAAAGAATAGACATGATAACAACAACACTGTCCCGGCTTTGGATTCAGAGAATCTATGAAGGGTCATGGCTAACAGATGAGTGTCCTGACTGTATACTCCACCATTTGTCCTTTATTTTCAAACCTCCTGCTAAAGTCCCTGTAAGATCTCTCATTCTCCCAACCCTTCCTCAACCTCTCAAATTGTTTTCTGTTTGGGGATTTTCCCCCAACTCTATGCTGCCTACAGTTTGACCTTTGCCATTGGTATTTATTTTGCCTAGTGCCAATTTTGAACCCCAAACAATCTGAGCACAGATTGCTTATGCTGACTCAGATTTAAGTGGGATGAATCAAATATCAGCTCGCTCAATGCTACAGTTGGCAGTCTTCTGCACCAGCCCAGTGCTGTTGTGCAGCCACAGTGAGGTCTTTAAGAAGTGACAAGTATTAAGTGTCATCATTGTCATGATTATTACTATTATTGATCAGATATGCTCATAGTCATAATCTATAGTTTGAGGCTGTAGTATAAGTTAACTTGTAGCCAATGAATCAACTAGAATAAACTGGTTACTGTGGTCATGGTGGGTTGGTAGCAACTAATTGGATGGCAGGACATGAAGAATGCTAAATGTTCAGTGACATGTAGTCTCCATGAGTTCAAAATAAAATAGGGAAACAATTATTACTGGAAACATTGTTACTGGAAACAATTATAATACACTGTTACTGAGTAGGTGGGATTATAAATGAATAGCCAAGACATTACTAACTGATGTGTGAAAAAGTAATGAAAAAGTTGGAAATACTCTGAAACACAGTAGAGATCAAGAAAGACAGAAGTTTCCACATTACTAGTACTCTACATCAAATATCCATTATGCTTAAGATTTAAAGTGTAAAGCACTCCTTTTTAAAAATCAACACCAGAAAAATGCACTTGCTGGTGACTGTCCTCTGACCTAGATGAAATACTTTTCAGGTTCCACTTCTGCAGATCAGAAGAAAGGTCTCAACATCTGATTCGCATATTGTGAGATTCAAACAGGATAGCATGTTTAGTCTGGAGAGAAAACTCCTAATCTGGAGAGAAGCACATGTGCTTTAGGATTTTTTGAGGTGTGAGCATAGCTATAGAGATGGAGGGTACTGTGCTGCAGAGCTGTCTCTGCCTTGGCCATTCCTCCACATTAGACACAATCTGGTTTTGTTTATTGGGCGACAATGCCTGACCTGATGCTCACATCTAACCCTCAAAGATAAAAGCCTAGAATAAGGGAAGCACTATTGGTCCCAACAGGAGACTAACTGGTTTTCTTGGCAAAGATTAGTCCTCAAATGGCTGTTTCTGGAACATTGCTTTCTAAGTGGGTAGCACCTGGATTCTGAGTTGTCTACTCTGGATTCTGTCACTGTCAGTCTGTTGCAATCTAATTACTTAATGCTTTTGCATCTATTTCCTGTAATTCTTTTCTGCCACCTGGGCAGATGCCTTCTACTCCACTCTGGTAGGGAACAGCCACACCTGTCCCAGGAACTGCAATTTTGTTGGTGGAACCTTATTTTTTGCATCATTGAATCTAGAATATGCACTTTTTCTCAAGAGTCAGACAGAGTAGTGGAGATTTATTCTGCTATAAACAAGATCTCACTGAACCACAACATTTGTGTTCTTAAAAGCTATGTTGTACTTCCTTGATTTTTGTAATTGCCTGCCCACACTCGATGGAAGAGCCAAGTAAATAACATGAGAGATGGTGCATGACTAGAGGGCCCCAAAGACTTCGATGTGAATATATGTTTCAGATTTTTCAAGGTTTTAAAAGCAACATTCCAACACAGTCTTTAGAGTGGCAAGTTGGAGGTTATTGGTTCTACCGTTTACACAAAAAGGGTGGGAACACTGCCTCGTGGAAAGGGGACATAGACCTCCCATTCCAAATGTGTTGAGAAGGCATGACAAGTCCTTAATCATAGGGAATGCCAGCTTCATGGTGGAATATGTGTAACTTTCTTTTTTTTTTTATTCGATATAATTTATTTACATTTCAAATGATTTCCCCTTTTCTAGCCCCCCCACTCCCCGAAAGTCTCGTAAGCCCCCTTCTCTTCCCCTGTCCTCCCTCCCACCCCTTCCCACTTCCCCGTTCTGGTTTTGCCGAATGCTGTTTCACTGAGTCTTTCCAGAACCAGGGGCCACTCCTCCTTTCTTCTTGTATCTCATTTGATGTGTGGATTATGTTTTGGGTATTCCAGTTTTCTAGGTTAATAACCACTTATTAGTGAGTGCATACCATGATTCACCTTTTGAGTCTGGGTTACCTCACTTAGTATGATGTTCTCTAGCTCCATCCATTTGCCTAAGAATTTCATGAATTCATTGTTTCTAACGGCTGAATAGTACTCCATTGTGTAGATATACCATATTTTTTGCATCCACTCTTCTGTTGAGGGATACCTGGGTTCTTTCCAGCATCTGGCAATTATAAATAGGGCTGCTATGAACATAGTAGAGCATGTATCCTTATTACATGGTGGGGAATCCTCTGGATATATACCCAGGAGTGGTATAGCAGGATCTTCTGGAAGTGAGGTGCCCAGTTTTCGGAGGAACCGACAGACTGATTTCCAGAGTGGTTGTACCAATTTGCAACCCCACCAGCAGTGGAGGAGTGTTCCTCTTTCTCCACATCCTCTCCAACACCTGCTGTCTCCTGAATTTTTAATCTTAGCCATTCTGACTGGTGTAAGATGAAATCTTAGGGTTGTTTTGATTTGCATTTCCCTAATGACTAATGAAGTTGAGCATTTTTTAAGATGCTTCTCTGCCATCCGAAGTTCTTCAGGTGAGAATTCTTTGTTTAACTCTGTACCCCATTTTTTAATAGGGTTGTTCGGTTTTCTGGAGTCTAACTTCTTGAGTTCTTTATATATATTGGATATTAGCCCTCTATCTGATGTAGGATTGGTGAAGATCTTTTCCCAATTTGTTGGTTGCCGATCTGTCCTCTTGATGGTGTCCTTTGCCTTACAGAAACTCTGTAACCTTATGAGGTCCCATTTGTCAATTCTTGCTCTTAGAGCATATGCTATTGGTGTTCTGTTCAGAAACTTTCTCCCTGTACCGATGTCCTCAAGGGTCTTCCCCAGTTTCTTTTCTATTAGCTTCAGAGTGTCTGGCTTTATGTGGAGGTCCTTGATCCATTTGGATTTGAGCTTAGTACAAGGAGACAAGGATGGATCAATTCGCATTCTTCTGCATGCTGACCTCCAGTTGAACCAGCACCATTTGTTGAAAAGGCTATCTTTTTTCCATTGGATGTTTTCAGCCTCTTTGTCGAGGATCAAGTGGCCATAGGTGTGTGGGTTCATTTCTGGATCTTCAATCCTGTTCCATTGATCCTCCTGCCTGTCACTGTACCAATACCATGCAGTTTTTAACACTATTGCTCTGTAGTATTGCTTGAGGTCAGGGAGATGTTAATGTGGGCAAGATAATGCTCTTGAATGCTCTTGACTCTTCTCAGCCTTTGACAAATCTTTTCTATTAAAGATTCTCTCCCTCTCCCTCCTTCCTTCCTCCCCTTCTCCCTCCTTCCTTTCCTCTCTTGTTACCAAGAGATATTTGGGGAACTTTTGGGGGGGGGCAACTCTCTTTACTTCCATTTTTTGATATCTGTTGATAGAGATATTTGTTTCCTGAGCAAAGTATCCAAACAGTTTCGTAGCAAAATATTGGCAAGTGAATTGACTCATTGTCAAGGAGAAGTTGACAAGTTCTGAAGCGTTCAGTGGCATGTTTCATGGGTGACTGGGGAAGCATAGATGAGCTTCAGCTCTCCAAATGTCAGGACAATGTGATTTCTTCTAATTATAAGCTCATCCTGGTATGCCAAGAGAATGAACTCAGTGGGTGGACACAGCTAACTGTGTTCACAGGGACACTGTGATTTATTAAGCTTCATAACAATGCAGCGGAAATCTCATCCCAGGCTCTGGTAGTAACAGATGACAGTGGGCGGGAAGTTGAGGCAATTTATCCAAATTTGTCCAGATTTTTAATATATTACATTCAAGCCAGGCTTTATCAGAACTGCCTGGACTTGTTGGGTTGCTAGTAGATGAAAATAAATTTTATTGGACACTTGGTCATTTTAATTAATCCTGAAGATTTTTTTCTTGTGTCAATCACAGAAGAACAAAGTGTTGGTTACAACTGATATTAGAAACACATGACTTTATTCTAAGGGGCCATCACTTTAGGTGACTAACCAGTAAAAACATCCTTTTAATTATTTCTAACTTATTATCCTAACTTATTCTTTCTAGATCTAATTTCCAATTTAAAAATCTAAACAAATGGAAACATAGACATAGAATCTCCCCAGCACCAATTAGAATCTTGATATATTTGGCATTACTTTTTCACAAAGTCACATACACAAAGATAGGATAATGGAACCTGGTGCCCAGGGGACCTGATTGTTGAGTGAAATAATTCAACCATTCCTGTAACAATGTGATTTTCATTACTGTTTTGGATTCTTTAAATATGGGGACAGACCTTTATGTCTCTGAAGTCCAGTCTGGGGACTATTGAACTCTAGTCAGATTTGCCCCAGAAGATAGAAGTTCCTGGAACTTAGAACGCTTTCCAAATGCTAGCAAACTTTCTGTGGGAATAGTTGCCTTCAAAGAGCACTTCAGTTACAGTTAGGGGTGAGAAGGATTAAGGAATTAAAGCTAGTCCAGCACTTAGATTCTGAATCTAAGTAGGACATAGCATGTGATCATCCATCGCTGCAAAGATTGATATCTGATGGGCTGAAGAGATGACTCAGTTGTTAAGAGCATCTGTTACTTATGCAGAGGACACAGATTCCCTATCCAGCGGTCACATGGCTATTTAAATGTGTTTCGAGTCCGATTTCAGAAAACACCATGCTCTCTGCTGGCCTCTGTTGAGTACTATAGTGACATACACATGGTGACAGGCATGTGTAGGCAAAAGTACCCATAAATAAGAAATAAACCTTCAACAATAATAAGTAGATGCCCATTCTTTTACTTGTCAAATCTTTGTGCATATGCCTTACAGACATGGCAATTGAGTCAATATGACTATTTTAGTCATTACTCTTAAAAATAATAATAGTAATGGGAATTCACCATTTATTAGGAACATAGGTATTTGTAGTTATTTGTTCTGTGAGTCCTACCTCTATAACTTTATTTAAGTCACTCTGAAATCCAGCATAGATGGAAGAAAGCATCTATGGTCAGCATGACGCTTTGCAGAAAGGGCAAGGCATGGTTGTGATGTTCACACATGCAACATTGTTTCAAATAGTTTGTGCAGGGAAAGGGTACCCTCTTCCAACAGTGATGGCATTTGGCCTCTCTATGAACTGCATGCTGCCTTGTGGAATGAGCAGTTTGGTGTTCTCCTTAGCAGGCAACAGTATGATCTCATCACTGGCACACCTGATGGGGAGGAGCCCCTTCAAAGCCCCACACCTGCAGCTGGTGCATGCTGCGCTCTAGGGTCACCATGTGTACGTCGCCATGGTACTCAACAGAGGCAAGCAGAGAGCATGGCTTCCTCTGGAATTGGACTTGAAACACGTTTAAATAGCCATGTGACCACTGGATAGGGAACCTGTGTCCTCTGCATAAGCAACAAATGCTCTTAACCACTGAGTCATCTCTCCAGCCCATCAGATATCAATCTTTGCAGCGATGGATGGTCACATGCTATGTCCAACTTAGATTCAGAATCTAAAGGCTGGATTAGCTTTCAGAACCTGGGCATGTCCTGATGTTCTCACCACCTGGCAGCCTCTGCCTTGAAAGGGTACAGCTGTGCATTTGGCTCCCTGGAGTATTATGTACTGTGTGGTTTTGATGGGGTCTTAAATTGTGGGCTGATGGACACTGCTATTGTTCCTATAGATTTCATAAAATGCCTCATGCAGTGGACCCTCAAATATGTAAGGGCATATTTAATAGATTCTGGCACACTGAAAGAAGATAGAATTCATGGTTTGGCTAAATGACCAGTGTTGGGGATTGGTTCTAACACTCTGAATTAATCCAGCCCCCAAAATCAGGAATCTGAGGGTCCAAATGCTGAAGGTCCTTGACTCCAGTTAGTGTTTGATTGATCAGTAAATTGCCAATGACCCATGACTGGGCAAGTACACTGAGGTAGGACCTTTGGATTTGCAGGGACTAGGAACTGAAGGGAGGAGAGGGGGATTGCCATGATTTGGAGGGAGACAGATCAGATTTAGACCTGCAGAAGGAAAATCATTGGAAATGAGGGCAAGAAGGAATGAGGCCCCTGAAGGGCTGCCCAGAAGCGTCCTAGACAGCAATGATTAGGGAGCCGCCCAGAAGGAGCCAGGGCAACAAAGGTAAAATATAGAATTAGAGGGTGTTGAGCCAGGATTACAGGAGGGAAATGTGTGCTGGCCGTGGGGAGGACTAGAACTGCCCAGCCTTTGAGTTAGGCAAGGCATTTGACTGAATACCCAAGACACAGTTAGCATATCAAATGACACCCATGAAGAAGTGAGGAGAGGGCCGAATCCTGGATAGGCTTGATCCAGCATTGTAGGGGAGTACCAGGACAGAGCAAAGGGGGGGGGGGTAATTGGAGAATGGGTGGAGAGAAGAGGGCCTATGGGACATATGGGGAGGGGGGAACTGGGAAAGGGGAAAACATTTGGAATGTAAATAAAGAATTTAGAAAATAAATTTAAAAAAAATTAAAAAAAATTAACTAGTGTGCGCACAGGTGCACGTGCATGCAGGTGTGTGTGTGTGTGTGTGTGTGTGTGTGTGTGTTTCTTTTGTGAATCCAGAGGGCTCTGGAGGGTGGCTGGGATCGTGACTCCCCCCTTTCCACTGCCCCTCCCCCATCCATTCTGGGGAGCACAAAGCCATATTGCTAATTCACCACTACAGACCAGTCAACTTTGATTGGCTATTCTATGCAAGGGTTCTGCAAGTTCAACTTTTATGAAGTCTTCAAAGCCATATACACCACATGCTTGGTGAGGAGAGCACACAATGATCTTAAGCTGCTTCTGACAGTGCTGGCTTTTGTGCTGACACTGTCCTGGCTCCTATGGGAGCTGCTAAAGTTTGGATTCAAACCCAGCCTGGCTATGCCAACATATTGAGGAAAGCTATTCCCTAAATGTAGAGAGAAAAAGGCTTAAATGCATTCTATAATGGCATTGCTCCTCTGTGGATGAGACAGATCCCATACACCATGATGAAGTTTTGTGGTCCGTCTATGACTCTCTGAAGAAGCAGCTTGGGTTAACTGAGTAAACATGTGAATGTGACATGGACTGAATATGCTTGCCGATTGATGTTGAAGAAAGCGCTAAGGAACTTTTATTTATAGATTCGATGTGTAGAACATCATCTTTTCCTGATATAATTACTGTATTGCCTTCAGGTCTCAAGGCAATGAGATGGGAATGATAGAGTAAGACACCAGAAGTCCTTCTCTTGCCTTTGCATGTGACTACATACATGCATCCACATGGTTACATGCATGTACCATACAATCCAACACACACATACACACACACACATATATATACTTTGATGCTGGAAATTATATGTACATTTGAACACATATTATATCTTATATAATTATTAATACTACTTAATTTGCATTGAAGTCACATATGCAAATTAATATACTGATTAGTTTCTTGTCTACAAAGTAAAGGAATCATTTATCTCTTGCTTTGATCCAATTTAATATTGAATATGAACAAATAGTTGTGCCTGTGCCTGCTGGGAATATAGTATTGGGAATTTTCTGTTTTCATCATCACGGTCATCATCATCACTATTTGTGTGTGTGTGTGTGTGTGTGTGTGTGTGTGTGTGTGTGTGTGTGTGTGTATGTAGAATATGTGTGAGCATGGGCAAGCACATGCCAGGGTGCTTGTGTTGAGGTTTAAGAATAGCATTTTGGAGTTGATTCTGTCTTTCCACTGTGGGATCCAGGGATGAAATTCAGGCTGTCAGATTGGCCAAGCAAGCACTTATGGCTTTGAGATCTCAAAGGTCTGGGAACTGTCCTAGATGTTATGGAGAACCTCAACTTCCATAGTCTGTAGGCATAAAGGAAACTTACAGAGTAACAATGACCCCAAGGTACACAACCTTGCTGTTCCTGATGGCATTTAAACTCTAATCCAACTCTGCTGTCAAACATTTGCATCTCTAAAGAGAGAGGAATCTTGGAAACAGAGGGATATTGTGTAGTCTTAATAAAATAACTCACTTAAAAATAACTTCTGCTTCCCTTTGGGCAAGTTATGTAAGCCGCCAGAGAAAAGAACTTGTTCCAAACTGGAACTAGCAACCTATTTGTTGTGGAAATGGCTATCCTAATGTTTTAATACTGTCTGTGTACTGACTGGCAGTAGACTAAAACACACCAGAAATAACTTCCCTTAAAAATGTCGAACATGCAAGTTTATCAGGAGAAAAGCATTCGTTGAATATATGTACACTGTAGCCATGTGGTAGAATCGTGTAGATGCCAGCGGAGGACCTCAGCTCCCACAGTCTGCAGGTACAGAAGGTGAAACTTACAGGATAATTATGACCCCAAGGCACACAGCTGTGCTGTCCCTGAGGGCATTCAAACTCTGATCCAACCCTGCTATCAATCTGCACTTTTAAAGAGGGAGGGATGTTGAAAATGGAAGAATTACATTGCATTTTTTGTAATTTATGGTGTAACTCATGCCCTAGAGACAAGGATGTTAAATGAAAGACTTATAGTATAGCTCCTCTGAGGAATTAGATGGCATCCTCATGACATGAGTTGTTCACCATGGGTGAATCTGAGAGGTCATGTGTTGTAGGGGCTCCCACTGTGCACTCTAGAGATGGACTCCAGGTTAACTCTCAGCATTCGGTGGTCTAACTTCTGACTTAGTGTCCCTGTAGCCAGAGACAGACTATAGAGATAACAGACTCTAGCTTTCTGAACTCTTGGAGGTTTGGATACACTTTCTCACTGTCACTGAATGTATTTGGATGCAGGGATTTCAGATTGTTTTCTTTTATATTGAAGTGCAATGCTTCTCATTCGCAATAGATCCTGTAATTCCAGGGGTGAAGCACAGAGTCTCCAGGGGTTCTTAATAATCATTCTGTTTACTTGATGAGCCAGCAAGGCCATTTATTGATTTAGAAATGTTCACATGGATTATCAAAGGAATGCTGCTTCATTGTTTGTGAGGAGGTAGGAGATAGTGATTCTGTCTTTTACCATATGTGGAAGGATTACTAAGAAAGAAGTGAGGTATAGACACAGAGCCGGGGTGGGGTAAGTACACAGCTCCAGCCTCAGGGAGAGCTCAGCTGACAGATACCACTTTTAAATAGTACATGCTGAACAAAAAAGACAATACAAAAATTGAAAAAAAAAATGTTTCTGTATCCCAGGGACCACAACTTGTACTCCTTTTTCTTCCATCTGTACTTTTATTTGATGTGATTGTTTTAGAAAAAAATGATTATTTTTATAATAATGTTTATATTATAAACATTAACAATATTTAATAGCTACTTAAAGTTTATATGGATTAGATCATATAGAGCTAGTGTTTATTCTCACTTCTTATAGGTAAGGCTATTTATTGATTTAGAAGTGTTTCGGTGGGATATCAAAGAAACATTTTACTCTCTGTGAGAAGGTCAAAACAGTGATTCTGTCTTTTCTGATATGTGGAAGTGATCCCAGGAAAGCAAATGAGGTGTGTGGAAGAAGTCAGGGCCGGTGGGCACTTCCTTCTTCCTTCTGATCATTCCCAGGCCTTGGGGGAAATACCCCACCCTCCTCTGCTGCAAGTGACTGCAGTCATTTTTGATTGGACTGACAATCAAGATGCTTCTTCTGTTATTGGTCTGAGGTGGGAGGCAAACGTGGCGCCGCTTTCTGGAACTTTCATCAAAGCAACATAGTCCTGGGCTGAGTCAGCCTTGGGCTGTCTGTGACCTCTGTTCCGGCTCCCCGTGACCCCTCTCCGGCCTCCCCTTTCCCAACACTTGCTTCATCAGCTGATTTTTCTCCAGGTGTTACCCTGGATCCCTCTGGCATACTCATTTTATTTTTAAATTCCACACAGAGTTGGGTTTTTGGCTGGTTATACTTAAATAGCCATATTTCACATTGGGTGTCATGGGTATTGCATCTGGAAGAAAAAATGAGTGTTTTAACATAAACCACGAGTTGTTTTAAAGAAAAGATATAAGTAAGTGTGTAGGTGATACACTATGTAAAACCTGAGGTCTGGTTAATGGCTGGGGAAAGACCATTATGAACCAGCCATGAACTCTGAACTTCCCTGGGTACATTCAGTGTTTAAGATTGGAGTATTTTGAAAAACATTAGCGAGAACATCAAAGGAGGACATCCTTGGGCTGGTCTCATTAATAGGAAAAATAAAGACTTCGAAAAATAAGGTGGTATTAATTTATACATGGGTGTAAAGGTCTAAGGCAAATGGCTTTGGAAAGGAAATAGTATAATTTTCCTTTGGTCTAGGCCAGGGATTTTCACCTAAAACAGTTTACTTACTAAATCAAAGACTAATTTTTTAAAAATAAATCCAATAAGAGTATTTTGTATATTTTTGGTATTATTTCTTCAACTAATAAAAACCAACAGTATAAATTCTTTTCAACCAGATCAAGAATCAGAGTTGGACATGACTGTTAACCAGAGTGGATATTTCTTGACTATTTAAACCCCACATCATCTAGACACACATGACTTCCCTAGTTGTGACTCAACTCCACGGTACTTGTAATGACTGCATTATTACTTCTTACCTTTGGATTTACTCTGACCCGTGGGGTGGAACCATCTATAGATCGAGACCTCTCTCACCAAATCTCCTTTCACTTACCCATGATGCTTTTATTTTATTTTAGAACTATAGTTTTAAAGTTTTGGGGTGAAGCTTGGGCTAAGTACATGTGGCAACACATGAAAACATCTTACACAATGTTTTCCAATGAAATTCTCTCAGAGAACTGAGACGGGCAGGTTGCTAACAGTTCCCAGAGACAGTGTGCTCTGGAGGAAGGCAGCTAGCTCTTGGCAGCAGGTACTTCACTGTGAAATAACACATCACCACACATCTGGCTTATGTTTCCAGTATGACCTTTATTGAGCAAGGACTGCTGTGACGTTTTACATCGATCAACATAAGGTTGCGAACTGTGCAGGTCAGCAAGGTTCTCCCATGAACAGAAGTCCATTTTAAATGCACCAGTGAGGTAAACATAAGTATTCATATATAGCTTTCTTAAGGCTAAGAGAGTTCTGTTTCACTTATTATTTTTGGCTCAGTTGGTACTTTGCATAATACATCTCAAGACATCCCCCCCAGTACCCCTCTTCCAACAGCTTAGGAAACTGGCGAATTCCCTAGGTACATACACGATCATGCATTTGAATTCTCCCAAGGACTGAGGAGGGGGGCACCCTGAGCTTGCATGCAGTTCCCTCATATTGCACAAAGGAAAATACAATGTCTGGAGCCCCCATGGGAGAACCCGTTCTGTTTTGAAGCTGTCAATCACATGCATTTTGAAATTGTCGTATGGCTTAACCTTTTGCAATGGACTCCAATCTTAGTCACCCTGGGTGACTTCCTTGACTATGGCGTGTGAAGTGACCTTCTCTACCTTTTTGGTTGACACCAGCTTCTCCTCAAAGGTCTCCTCATGCTCTTCGACCTTTTGAGTGACGGTTACGGATTTGGTGATGTATTTGGTAGCACCATCGCCCCCCTCGCTGGTGATTTTTTCTACCTTCTTGGTCACCACCACTTTGTCATCACTTCTATCCTCCCCTTTCTTTTCCTCTGCGGGGCTCACGTCTAAGCCATTAGTGACCACCCCTTTCTCCTCCTCACGCCCACTGCCCTTCTCCTGAGTTTCCTGCTCCTCCTCCTCCTCCTCTTTTCCTTCCACCTCCCCATTGATAGCTATGTCTTCCTTCTTAGATTCCTGAGGGCTTCGGTCACTCCCTTCCTCCTCACTGCCCCCCTCCTCCTCTGCCTTCTCCTTCACCTTCTCCTGCTGCTGAGGCTTCTCCTCTTTGGCGTCTTTCTCTAGGCTCACCTTTACCGACTTGGTGATGGTGATCACCTCCTCTACAGCCTTCTCTTTCACCGGGGACTCGGCCTTCTTTGTATCTGGAACATCTTTTGGCTTCTCCTCCTTCTTCTCCACTTTCTCTTCCTTGGGTGATTCCTTGGTGACTTCCTTCTTCTTCTCCTCAACTTTCTCTTCCTCCTTCTGCTCATCCTTCCCGGCCTTGGCTTCTGGCTTTGGTTTTGCTTCTTCCACGGGTGATTTTGGCACAGGGGACTTGGCTTTCTCGGGCTTCTCCACCTTAATTTCTTCCTTGACAGCCACTTCCTCAACCTTTCCCTCAGTTTTCTTTTCCTCCTTAGCTTCTGCTTCCTCTCCTTCACCTTCTGCCTCAGCCTCTCCCTCTTCTTCTTCCTGCTCACCATCATCTTTTTCGCTGGAGCCTTCCTTCTCAGACCCCCCCTCTTCTGCCTGATCTGACTTGACCCCTTCATCTTCCTCCTCTTCTTCCTCCTGGCCTTCCTCTTCTTCCTCCTTTTCCCCTTCCCCCTCCTCCTCTTCCTTAGCCTCAGGAGACTTCACGGGAGACTTTTCTTCTTCCTGTTCCTCTTCCTTTTCTTCTGCTTCTTCCTTCTCCTCTTTGGCGGAGGCTGCCAACTCCTCTGCGATGGCTGTAAGGGTGTCTTCCATTTCTGACTTCTCATCTTCGACTTTAGTTTCTTCAATGATCTCCTCTACAAATTTGTGTTGGACCTTGAGCTTGGGGGCCTCGACTTTGGTCTTCTGAATCTTACTGGATATTGTGACTGAGGGCTGTCGGTGTGTGTACAGAGGCCCGGTGATGCTTCCTGAAAATGTGCTAAATCTGGTCTCTTCCCCCTCCAGGAGTTTCCTAAGGAGTGAACCAAAGAGTGTGAGATAATCAAGAAAGACTTATTTGGTCTTCTAATCCTTATTACCACGAGCTTAATGTAGTGGGCACTTTTGAATAAATAGAACCACAGAAGGAAAGTTTCTTTTCACCAGTGCAGTGAGTGCCTATGGCTGCTTCATCAGTATGTCTGTCATATCCTGTGGCAGATTCTCTAAGAGTGCCAGCCAGTCCTCTTCTGCAGTGTCTAGCCACTCCCAGTAGACAACTAACCACACCCAGTCAGTAAATCCAGCACTGCGGCAGTCACGTCATTGGTGTAGAATGAATGTGTTAAGATGGTCCCTAGTGGTCAATCCACTCTGTGCCCCGAATCATGCCTCCTCATCATTTGAATTGTCAAGATTTGTATGAATTTTTGAAGCAAATAAAATGTTCAGTTTAAGAGTTAAAACTATTGAGCATAAGTCAGAATGTTTCAATATCAGTGAACTAAGTTATATTTGTTCTACAATTTCAGTGACAGAATGTCTATTTGCACAATCATTTGGTTCTCTTAAAAAGAAAGTGCACTTTATTCTTGCTATAACAGCCTTACAGGAAATGATTGCTTCTCAAGAGCTGTATGCTTTGAATCTGGCCAACAGAAAGCATTGCTCAGAAGACCTATCACCAGTTTACAGATAAAGAGATCAGACCTATATTTGCCTATATGTTTAGTTTTATATGTTTCTATACATACAAGCTTGTATAGATCTAGATATGAGGGTATCATGCTTTACATATGTAGATATGTATACATTAAATTTACATTTATAGCCAGATTGAATGCATGTATATCATCCATAGACTTAAAATGAGTGCACCTATATTCTAACGTGTCTATGTCTAGTCTCAGCCAGAGGATGGCAACAGTAAGCTGTAACAGGGAAACAGAAGAATGACCTGGTATTTGTCCTTGGCATTATAAAAGAGAACCATCAGATGAAATATTAAAAATTAAAACTTTATCTGCTTGACAGACATACAGATGCTTAAAACAAAAATGTAAACCTATTGCTATGCCCCCAGCAACTCAAAAGTACCATTCTTTTATGCATCTTTGGGCTTTTTTCATACAATATATTTTTATCCCCTCCCCCCAGCTCCTCCCTCCTCCCTGACCCTCTCCGTAGTCACTCTTTAGAGCTGAATAAAATTGATAAAACTGTATCTGTAATGCTTAGGATTCGATTTGTAACTGAGCTAGGGAATCAGGCTTCTGAGGCCTGGAATCAGGCCCTGCTAGCTTTGGCCCAAGTGGGGAAGGCTGTTCGCAGCAGCCTCTGCAGTGCCTGTAGCGCCTGCCTGGGTTAAGCCTGCAGAGATCCTGTACCTGTACGCAGCGATCTCGATGTCCAGGGCCATCTTGACGTTAAGGAGATCCTGGTATTCTCGCAGATGACGAGCCATTTCCCACTTTGTTCCCCGAAGCTCATTTTCCAACTGCTGGATGGTGTCCTGAAAGGTACAGGGGAGTCTCTAGAAACTTCTTTCATAGGACATTTGCTATCCCAGACAACACTCCTAGCTATCCCTTCTTTTATGGTAGTAAAATTCAAAACGAAGCAACAGAAATCAATCAGACAGTTCCCAGGCACAATACACACGGAGATTGGCAAGCCTAGAATGCCCCTTGAAAGGAGCACTAAGGAATTTGAGGAAGGTCCCAGGAGTACTTGCCCCCCACCCCCCATCCCCACCCAAATTCTGGACTGAAGCCAGCTTTAAGAGCTCAGCCATTCTCTTGGGGAGGCAGGAAGGTTGGGAGCGTGGAGTAGGGGGTGAGGGGTGGGGGTGGGGTGGAGTACAGGGTGGGGGTGGGGGAGTAGGGGATAGGGAGGTGGGGAGATGACAGGGGGGGCAGGTGGGGCGGGGATGGAGGCAGGAATTCAAGAGATTTCTTGTACTTCTACTTATTAAACGGTGTATTTCTCAACAAGCAGAATGTGCTTTTTTACTTTTACAACAGAATCTACTGTGGGAAAGCAAGTTTTTGAAGGAGATGGGAATTTTTAAGTAGTTGTGGCAGGTGGGTGGGGCAACGAGGAGGGGCGGAGCACCGACCTCGGGCTGAGGCTAATTCGCAGCTGGAGCTCTCGTGCGCGCACTGGAATGCCGCCACCAGGGAGCGCGACCACGAGGGCCTCTGGGCGCGCTCTCGAGAGTCGTGTCGGGGGCGCGCGGCGCTGGCGCTGGCGCAGGCCGGCCGCGCAGCCGCGGTTCCTACCTGGTAGCTGCTGAGGTCGTGGTTGTGGCGCTCCTCGATGTCGCTGAGCTGCCGCTCCAGGGACTCCTTAGTGCCTCGCACCGACTCGAGCTCGATGCTCTTGGACTGCAGCTGGCGCCGGTACTCGGCGATCTCTTCCTTGGCGGAGCGGATGGCCTCCTTGTTCTGCTCGGCCGCCTCGGTGAGCTTGGCGTAGCGGCATTTGAACCACTCTTCGGCCTGGTGCATGTTCTGGTCTGAGTGACACTCGAGCTGGGAGCGGATCTCCTTCAGCGCCGTGGAGATGTCTGTCTTCAGGTAGTCTTTGCGCTCTACCGTGATGTGCGACGCCTGGATCTGAGCCAGCAGGTCGGCCACCTCCTCTTCGTGATTGCTCCGCAGGAAGGCCACCTCATCCTGCAGCGACTGCACCTTCTTGTCCAGCTCCACCTTAACCATCGACGACTCCTCGATGTCTTTGCGCAGCGCGCGGATGGCAGCCTCGGTGTCGTCCCGCAGCCGCGCCTCCTCCTCGAAGCGCTCCTTGAGCCGGTGGATGTCTTCCTCCAAGTGATCGGAGTCCAGCTGCACTTGAGCCTTCTCGTGGTTCACCATCTCGAGTGTGGCGCGCAGCTCTCGGATCTCCTGGTCGTATGCATCACCCAGTTGGGCGTGTGAGGCCTGCTTCTGCCGCAGCGCCTGGATCTCTGCCTCGATCTCCTTGTTCTGTTGTTCCAAGTAGTGCACTTTCTCGATGTAGCCGGCGAAGCGGTCGTTCAGCCCCTGCAGCTGCTCTTTCTCGTTGGAGCGGGACAGCTTGTAGTCAGCGCCGGAGCCGCCGTTGAGCAGCGACGAGGACTGGCTGAAGTCGAGGCTGCTCTCGGCCGAGCTGAGCATAGCCGAGCTGTAGGTGAGGCGCGGGGCGAGCGCGCTGCGCTTGTAGGAGGAGGACACGGTGCTGGGCGAGCCGCGGGACCAGGACTGCGAGCGGAAGCCGCTAGACGGGGAACCGCTCACGCGGCTGAAGCTGGAGCGGGTCTCGGTGACCCGCCGGTAGGCGGACGGGTTGCCCAGCGAGTCCAGAGTGTAGCTCATCTTGGAGGCTTTGGGGTGTGTGGCTGTCACAGCGTTCTGCCGGCCTCTCCGCAGCCCCTTTATAGCGGAGCAGCTGGTCCCGGGCCAGGGCCCCGCCCCGTGGAGGCGGCGGCCGAGGAGGCGGGGACTGCGGGCACCGGGCCGGGGGTGGGGGGAAGGGGGAGACAAGCCCTGCGGTGATTCAGCGGCCGCTCCACGTGGGCCCGAGCCACACTGGACCCCACACTTGGGTGTCGCCGGGCCGGCCCTTTTCTAGCGTCCCCTTGGGTTCCAGACCACTTGCCACCCGGAAGATTTCGCTTCTTTGCTTTCCCCCTGCAGTTTGCAGTTCACAGCTTTGGAGCAAGTGCCCTTCCCCAGCGCCCTTTCTTTGTCTCGCCACTCTCGGCCCTTTGGGCAGCTCTTCTCCGGCCTCCTGGTTTTCCTTTAGCCCCCTACTTCTTAGTCTCTTTTTCCCTTACTTTGGGCTTTAGGGTCTGCTGTTCTTTATCATACACACCCCTCCCACCTCTCCCAACCGCATTTCTCCCTCTCACCCGGCATTTCCCTTGAAGCCCTTTCTCCCGGGACTTTTTTTCTTTGCAGACTCGCCTTTCACCCCTTAACCCGCGCCCCCCACTCTCTTTTTCTTCCCCCATCCATCCTTATCTTCCTTGCCCTCCCTCTCCTCCCCCTACTCCTTGTCTTAAAACAGCAAGAGATAGGCTTAGAGTTATGCAGAAGAAGAAAAAAAGAGAGAGTTTTTGAGGAATGGCCCGCCGGAACCTCCGGAAAGAGGACAAAGAAGACAGGCGGGGTTAGTCATTTGTGTTAAAAGTGGGAAGTTGTTCTCCAGTCTGCTTAACGGTTGGGGGACATCTGCAGCTTTTCGCAGGTAAGGCGCTACGACGCCCAAGGATCCCAAGGATCCGGCAGCACCAAGGACAGCGCCCAGGAGAGCCCAAGGGATGCTGCCTGGTTTGCAGCCTACCAGAGCCCAGAGAAGGGTCACTTCTGGCTCATCTCCTCCCCAGTGAATACTATTAAACCTGTTTGTAGCCACTGTTTGTTTGTAGGAAACAAGCTGGAAAGCCCACGCTAAGACTTCTCTGCAGTGCAGAGTTGGCACAATGAACAGACTGCAGATTTTGAAAACAACTAAAGTCCATTAAACTAAGTTAAGGAAAATAGAGACTTGAAACCCAGTTTGACTTTACCAGCAAATGATGGATGCTAGGAAAGGAGACACAAGGCCTGAAATTTGAAGGTCAACTATTCACTGGGAAGGGGAAATCTGAGATGGAAAATGCAGGGAGATAGAGTGTATGTTAAGTTCCAAAGATGCAGAGTCATCTTTCTGTCTGGGTACCACTTACGTGTGCTGCTACAAATGACAGGGCAACTGAATTAGGTTTAAATTAATTGAAAGGTAACTGGACAGACTCATCTTAGGCTTGAATAAACCAGGTGGTCCCCTCACCCCCATTTCAAAATGCAACCTATTTCCTTACGTAGATTTTGATGGCTGATTTGGAATAGATCCATCATCCTTTAAGCATGTCTATTGAAACGAGCATTCTACAGAGGGTTTCCTTTGGCGGTGTATTTTTAACTGAAAATGCCCTTCTATTTTGGATTACAGTTTGGGAAGATTCAGAGTGAAAAAGTTCAGAGTCCTGCCAGAGAAAGTATAGGATGGACTGCAGTCCTAATGCCCGAGCTGGGGTCACAGGAAGGAGTGGCCAATGTGAAATGCTTGCTGTGGGCCAGAATAAACCAGTGCTTGGAAGCAGAGGCAGCAGACCGATGTACCTTTTCCCCCCTGCATATATTCTCTAATCTCTGCTTCATTATGTGACGGAGTTGTATTAATCAGTAAGTAATCACAGACGCCTTCCGTTCTGAGGCTTTGATTTTGTAGTTTTATAAGCTCCTGGTCCTTGCATTCTAAGGTAGAAGTGCGTTTTGAAAGGGAAAAGGGCTCCTTTAAAGAGTTACTTTTAGTTCTTGACTGTGAAACTGCAGCATTGCGGGCTGCGGGGGTGGAGGGTGAGGGGGCTGGGTATGAGGCAGATCTGATCTGCTGAGCACTGCTGCTTACTGCTCAAGCAGAGAGAGCCCAGACTAAAGTCACTAACAATGGCATTCCACAAAGTGAAGAACTAACTTGTAAATATTGTAAAACCCCAAATTTATTGATTTCCTATGGAAAAGTAAATGAAAGTGAAAACTTCGTGGGCCCGTCAGATGTGGGCTAGCAGGGTGGGATCTCAGCGGGATGACATGCAGATATTACTGCCTCCTAACCACGCGACATTTATCCCTGAGCTCCGCAGGGCTGCCTGCTTTTTACTAAGATATATAAAGCTGCCGGCAGTATCTTGCTGCACACTCACAGGAAGAGCTCCCTGCAGTGATAGCACATGGGTAGCAAACAGGCTTCAGCTGTGAGTTTTCTGCGGGGCTTTGGCAATGAGATGACTCTGCAGAGACATTTACAAGGAAGCATGTGTTTAATTTCACAATCAGCCTGTTTTGCTTCGTGTCTAAACCAGCTCGAAAATTGTTAAACATCCAGCCAGTTGCAGAAAGTGCTGCTTGCAAACAAAGTCATGGCCAATTACTTAGGCTAAACCTGGTGCTGATAGCTTAACATCTTAGCTTCAATGTCACCTGAACTATTGATTAATCTGGGCCTTAAGGCGTGATGCAGGGACTTATAAGTTCCTCTGTTAAAGGGAAAATGTGCTAATGGTTTAAAAATGAGGGCTTCAGTCCCACTGTACTTTTCTGCAGCCTTCTACTCTGTTCTTTCATTTCTGTATTTGTCCTGAAGGTGACTTGAAGGGTAAATCCACCATACAGTCTTTTTAAAATTATTCTTATTATTTTTAAAAGGGCCATGACAGCTATTCTTTGTTTCCCTTTCTTCCCAGAGTTTTCTTAATATTTTTCATAGAGAGAAATGGTTTGCATATTTCCTCTCTTGGTTACATTACAGCTATAGAACTGTAACATACTAGCATCAGAGAAAATGATCTAGAAAGGGTATCTGACTTTACCGCACTGTGGGGCTGGCATTGAGCTTATGACAGTACTTTTGTGGTTTATTCCAAAGAAGGAAACTATGCATATGATTCAGATATAAGAGTTTTAATGATATTATCTCCCAGTTGTTGTATAAGATACTGTCTGTTTTGAATTGCTTTTTGGAGAATGGAAGAACTTTTTCTTTTCTATTTCTAATTCCTTCACTAGGTGAAATGTGAATGTTAACTTGAGTTAAGAGGAAAGCACTCTAAGGGATTCGAGGGCCTGCTGCGGGTGAATTAATTCCAGAAAAATCCGAAGAAGGGGACTTAGGTTTTAAAAAACACTAGAGCTTCTCCAGGAGTAATTCTATAGCTATAGCTCAGCACAGATGAATTGCACTGGTATTGTTATATTAATTTGCAGCATGTTTTAAATGGTCAAGCTGGGTTTACTGAGAGTCAGGACAGTTCTTGATTGAAAATGGAAATACAATATTTGCACAAGAGGCCCATTTATTGGGTCAAAATGAAGATTATATATCTTATATATAATATATATGGATCATATTTTCCTCTCTTTTTTTACTTCCTTACTTTTTTCTTTTATCATTACACACACACACACACACACACGAATGCAATGGAGAGAGGCAGCAAAAAACTAAAGAAGGAAGTAAGGAAGGAAAGGATGGGAAAAGGGAGGGAGAGGAACACACTGACCAGTGGGTAAGGTGTTTCTGCCTGTGATGTGATCCCAGCAGCTTGCTGTGATGTGGGTCCCATAATGTTGCCTGGGAACTACTTCTAGAACCTACAACAAATAATTATTTATGAATTTTCCTTTGGTAGTTGTTAAAGGGGTGGTTGAGATCAGAGGCTCAGCACAGAGTTTGCTGGAAAGAAGACTGTAGTTGAAAAGAAGCCAGACCACTTCTTTATTTCTGCTTGAGTCTCAGATGTCAAAGTTCACGAGTAGACCAGGCTTGCTTATGTGTTTTATTTGTTGGAAGGAATGTTAAAAATATCCCCAGGAGAGAATGATATGTCTTATCAGAACAATTGGGTCATACGTGTATGCTGCTATTGTTTTTAATTAAAACAAATCCATCTGGTGCAGCATCTCTTTTCTGGCATTAAGTCCCTTAAATAAAGTATGCTTACTTCTCTTACCAAATACTTTATACATTGAACATTATATTACATTCTATTTCTGCCAGCTTCTGCCTTTATAAAGTTAGTTTGACGTCTTCAGAAATCTTAAACTATTCCATCTTTATGGATGTGAACGTAATCAGCTTGAAAATTTTCCCTGTAGAAATTTCATGTTTTCCGGGGCTAAGCCTTAGCTCTCCGTGTACCCCAGCATGCTGCCTCCCCTTTTTGCTGTGTAATGCTAGTGCTCTGCTGCTGTGAATCCATGCCAGAAAATCCAGAAGAAGGAGACTTAGGCTTTAAAACACACTAGAGCTCCACCAGGGGAAATTCTATAGCTAGAGCTTAGTGCAGATGAATTGAAGAGGCATTCCTATATTAATTTGCAGCATGCTCTTAATGGTCAAACTGGCTTTACCAAGAGTCAGGACAGCTCTTGATGAGGTGCACATGAACTCTTAAAGCTGCAGTACCTCTGAGTTTACCCGGTGCAGCCTTGTAACATTGCATCTTAGTTCAAGCTTACTGTGGCCTGACTTAGAGAGATATGTTCCTTTTACTGGAGAGGTTTCATTAGAAAGAGCTTTATAACCATAGCATCTGTAATCTATGGTTTTGAGATTAAATTTCTGAGCTAAACACAGGGATATGAATTTAATAATTCTAATAATTATAATAATTTCAAATCTGAGTTCCTTTCCTTAGTTTTGACCATCCTGAAAAGCTGGCTTCTCTCACAAAAATCTGAAGATGGTTCATGAGCAGAGCCCCAGGTCCCTCTTGGATTGCCAAGAACATCATATATTTTAAAATATTTCATCAATTTGTTGGGTATAAAATGGAAGTTTACAAAAAGAAGAAATTTACAAAATGCAGAAATACAGAATTATATCTTTTTTCTAAGTTTTTAAATGAATTTAAATATAGATTATAGTATTTGAGATTATGTAATGTTAAGCCTATTTGCAAAATAAATGGAAAACACAGTGCTGTGTGCCAAGGAACCTGGGTTTGAGCCTTGTATTTAACCTGCAATTTCCAATCTACACAAAAGATTATTTTTTATAATTTCTTTTAATAAAAGATTACTAGACATTCTATAGATCAAGAATGACTAAACAGAGCAAGTTTGGCTGCCCCTGACTGTAATCCTAGCATTTGAGTGATAGAGGCAGGAGGATTAGGAATTCAAGGATACCGCTACTATGTAGAGTTCAGGTTAGCCTGGGCTAATTGAGTCTTTGCCTCCAAAACCAAAACCAAGCACAATCAATCAAAAAACTCTCAACAAGAACAGTTACTGCTGCTGCCCATCAGGAAAACCAGACTGGGTATGGACTTAGCTTGTTATCTTTTTCTCATTTATGGAGGTAAATGTCATTGCGAAGTCGAAGGCTATGTGTGGTGTGTGCTCTGTGATGCATGGTGAGACCAAGCGGATGTTTTGATGTACGATCTGGTACCTTGCAGCCTGACCTAGTAAAGCTGGAGCACTGCATTTCTTTCTACTTAATGGGACCCGAGCCCTACAATACCATTCATTCATCCATTCATTCATTCATTCAAATAAAACTTTATATTAAAGAAGTAAGATGAGACAAATCAGACCTGGTAGCATACGCCTGCAATCCCAGCTACTCAGGATGCTGGAGACAGGAGGACTGCTTGGTCCTGAACAGCCTGCTTCTAAAGGAAAAGGCAGAAGGGCGGAGTTACAGCAGTGGTAGCTGTTCACTGCTCACCCACTTATCTAGCACAAGTGAAGTCCCAGGTTCAGTCTCCATTACAGAGAGCACAGGGGTGAGGGAGGGGGAAGAGAACACAAATGATTCAGTTTTACAGTTGATCAAATTGGCTGATCAAGGCCACACACATCTGCCAAATGGTGGCACTGGGACCAGAGCTCGGATCTTCTGGTGGTATTGTTAACCTTGCAAAACTCCCTCACTAGACTGCCAAATTCAGTTTCAAACTGGAACTCTCAGCACCAGTGTGAACGCTGCAAAGAGTAAGATCACAGTAATGCAGTTACAATACTTACTGACCATTTACATGCATCCAGTGTGTGAACGTTTTGCCCAAACTTCCCTGAGTTGCCTCATTTAATCAATACAACTTCCTCAGATGATCTTGTCATTGTCTTTATTTTGCAGGAAAAAAGCAATCAAGTACAGGGACACAAAGAAATTAAGTATATGCACAGCTGCAAGGTCATCAGAAGGTCATTGTTTCCAACTTTAAAAGCAATCTCTCATTTTAAATCTCTCCTTAGTGCCTAATTATCATGCTACATTAAAAACACCCAGTCAGTGTTATGCACACATATTCTTCCCCCTTCTGCAATTAATATCAAAAGATTTTATTTTCTCAGATGAGTATTTTTGTTTCATTTGTGACTTTATTAAAGACATTAAAATACATTTGAGTCACTTGTCTTTTTAATTGTATTTTCCCCTAAATTAATTTTCTATGTAATTCGAAGGACATCCAACTCACTCAACTCACTCTGGTCCATGCTCTGCGTGTGATAGATGCCCCAGTCGCAGCATTAGATCTGGTGTGACTGCCATTCACATTTACGCATGCTTTGGGTTTTTAAAAGATTTTAATTCATTCCATATATAATTTACCATTCGTTAGTTTATTTATTACTACCTTATTTACATTTGAATTATAAAGAAAATCTCTTAATTTTATTTTTATGATCCGTCCTTCCTCCTTTCCTTCCTTCCTTCTTTTTTTCTTTTAAAGATTTATTTATTTTTTTATTTATATGAGTACACTCCAGCTGTCTTCAGACACACACCAGAAGAGGGCATCAGATCCCATTACAGATGGTTGTGAGCCACCATGTGGTTGCTGGGAATTGAACTCGGGACTTCTGAAGAGCAGTCAGTGCTCTTAACCATTGACCCATCTCTCCTCTCCCCTCCCTCCCTCCATCCCACTCTCCCTCTCTCCCTCCCTGGACATTTCTTCCTTCCTTCTCTCCCTTTTCTATTCTATCCTCTTTCTTCTTCTCTTTTATGGATCTCACGCTCTTCAGACTACATCGATTTTGAGAGACGCAGTAATATTCATTTATAATTTGGCCATTGAAATAACTTGGCCCACTATTCTTATTGGTAAAGGTTTACAATGGGATGTCTGGCAAGGAAGAAGCTTTTAAAAATCTTTTGAAATAGTGAAAAGACAGCCATGAATAATTTTAAGTGAATCTCTTGATCATCTATTTTATATACTAAAGTCAGGGTTATATGATTGCACTTATATATATTGCTTGGAGACAAGTCCGTCTTAATCCACTTTTTTGTTATTTATGGGATAAAGTACTCTGACTCGCTCATTCCATCCATATAAATCTGCTTCTATTTATCCACTATTAGGGTCAAGGAAGAGAATCATTTTTTATTTTTCATGAGCAAGATTTGACCTTGAAAGAAACGTCCATCCTGCATTAGTCATGACAACAATTAGCTCCTGGATTTCTATTAAATAAAATTATTAGAGATTCAGTGCCTAATGATAAAAATGCTTCCTTAGCTATCCATAGTGACTCACAGATAATTGGCTGGTTTTTTTTTCTGACTCCTAATAGTATACACACAGCCCTGTCCACCTGCCATGTTCAATATATTATGAGAACTCGACTCCTAAGAGTGAGGCACTTATCTTCCTAGGGTGTACTTATGGTTAATTGAGGCCACTAGGTGTTTACAGAGTCACCACATTGCTGCAGAGGGAGTCATTGACTTAGGGTTTGTCAGTCTCAGGTGCTTCCCATGATGCTTTTAGAAAACTGCCACTTTCCAGAACCTCCCTGTTGTTTCTCTAGGTATGAAGCCATCTTTTGGTCTCTGGAGTTTATGATTGACAGTCTACTTAGGTATTACTACTGCTGGTCATTTCAGTAAAATCTTAACACATGTCTGCCTAACTATGCCATTCTAGGTGGTAGGCATAAAGTCAGGTGTGTGTGTGTGTGTGTGTGTGTGTGTGTGTGTGTGTGTGTGTGTGAGAGAGAGAGAGAGAGAGAGAGAGAGAGAGAGAGAGAGAGAGAGAATGTATGTATGTTTGGGTATGCCATGTTGTTCTGCCAAGAGTGAGTGTGTAATGAGTATCTCTGTGGACCAGTACATGAAAATCTACCTCCCTTTCCCCCAAATTATACCAGGCAACACATGGGCATCGGGAAGCTGTGAGAGGCAGCATCCTGGCTTGGATGAAGAGAAGAAGGAACATTCAGCTAGTGGGAAGACACAACCACCGCAGGGAGAACTGTCTCCAGGATATCTGAAGAGAAACAAAGAGTGTCCTGAGAAGACAGGGGGTGGGCAATTCACACAGCTGTTGACAAAGATGAGGTTACTAAGGAGGGGGGGGGGGCTGCAATGACTTGTGAGACATGAAATAGACAGAAAGGACAACACAGACAAGCGTGGGCTGTGCTTGAGGAGTCCTGAGGGCTTAGCATGGGGCTGGAACACCAGTTTTAGGGGGTAAGAAGAGACATGCAGTCCCAAGGGGAGCAAAGGCAGAAAGTCTAGGTTGACGTTTACTACGGGCTGCAGGGGCTGCCCACGGAGGGCTCTTTTGCCATGAGACTATTGTACTTACGTTACCACGTGCCAGGGCCAGACTAAGTATTTAATTAATTAGAAGACTGACCTGATTGTGCTGGCATATTAGAAAAATCACTTTGGCAGAATAGTTTGGAAGATAGAAGGGATTGAAAGTAATCAATTTGGAAGCTATTCCAATAACCCAGATGAGATTAAATATGCGTATTTGGGAAGTGGCTGAGGCGAGGCTGGGGATGGGGTAGAACTACCAATGTAGCAAACAGGGAAATGGCAATACAGTGCTTGCATTCCTTCCTGCAGATGCTGCAGTTGCCACATACTTCGAGTCTTAAAAGAACACGCAAAGGTCTTGTCTTCTGGTCTGGGGGGAGGACAGCTGGAACTCATTCACTGCCCTTGAGTTAAAGCCCATGTGTTGAGAGGTCTGTGCCCCTCATGGAGATTCTAGATCGAGTCCATTTGTGCTCTAATGCATGTTCTGGAATCCATCTGTGAAGAGGCCCAGATCACGGACTCCAGGTTTTTTCAAAGGCAGCAGCGTGGTAGCTTCTCTCCTCACTGACCTCTGCCCTGCCACCTAGACCTCCTCTCATAAGACCTTTGTGACTTTGTCTGACCTTCAGCATAACCTCAGACAAGCTTTCTATCTCAGGCTCTAAACTGGCCTTCTAGGGATGCTCTGAAATAGTGCATGCCCAGTGAAAACAACAGAAATGTATCTAATCTTATTTTACTTTTTTTCTCTTTGTAGCTTGGAAGGCTCAATGTATGGGGACAGGTTTCAGCATGATTGATGTCTTCAGAGGTCTCCTTGGCAGGTAGATGTCATTTTCTCCCTGTCTCTCCATTGCTATCACTTTCTGTGGGTCTATGCCACCACTTTCTGATATAATGAGGATATTAATCATTGGATTAGGGGGTAATCTATTGACACCATTTTAATTTATTATCCTCTTTTAAAGTCTCATCTCCAGATAATGCTATATTCTGGGATGCTGTGTGGTAGGGCTTCAATTTGAGAATGTTGAGAGTACTCAATTCAGTTCCTAATAGACTGATTCTCTCTCTCTCTCTCTCTCTCTCTCTCTCTCTCTCTCTCTCTCTCTCTCTCTCTCCCTCTCTCACCTTTTTCTTCTTTTCTTTGTCTTTTTATTTTTTTCTTCTCCAAGACAAAGTCTTGGTGTAGCCTTGGCTGTCCTGAAACTCACAGGGGTTCACCTGCCTCTGCCTCCCAAGTGCTGGGATTAAAGGTGTGTGCCACTGTTTTCTTAATCATATCTGCAATAGAGCACCTTTGGCATGGAGAGATGTTCACAAGGGTGAGGTAGAAGATGGGACATGTGTATCAAGAGAGTATGACTTAGAGTACAAAATTCAGAAGGAAAAACACATTTAAAGATATGGAGGTAGGGACTGGAGAGAGGGCTCAGTGCTTAAGAGCATGCACTGCTCTTGCAGAGGACCGGGAGTGTCCACACCCAAATCGGGCAGATCACAGCTTCAGGTGAGTTGACACCCTCTTGTGGCTTTTTCAGGCAGCTGCAGGCATATGTACCTATTGCAACACAGACATACATTCATACACATAATTACAAAAGTAAAAGTAAACCTAAAGGAACGAATTCAAAGTTAGAACTTCCACTCTGTGGCCCAAGGTGCCTATGCTACACAGAAGGGAACTTCATTACAATTTAAATTGAATTTATATTCCTAGATGGGTAATGGACTCCTTGACGCTATTTTCTTGTAACTTTTCCAAGCCTTCTTTTTCTCCATTTGTAAATCAACAATGATAAGGGGTCTGATTTCATAATATGACTCTACATATTCAGTATATTAGACCATATTCATTAGGCCCTAGAGAGTCATGTGACCCGTCATCTCATCTCTACCCCGGCTGGCAGAACACTGGGTATGTGTTCTGCAAAGCTAAAGAGAAATGCCTGGTTCTTTCATGGAAAGGTGTAAAGAGAGACAAGAATTTTTCCAGAGTGAAAGGAACATAGAAGGCTGTGTTTCAGCTCACGTGCTGAGCGGTAAGACTGTTATAGACAATACAGACCTGTTCGGCCAGCGCTGGTGGATGCTCGGTTTCAGCAGCTCCTCTAGTGACAACATGTCCCCAGATGACTGAGTATGTGAATGTTTTTATTAGACCCCTTCCCAGTACGTAACATGGAAGAGAAGGTTGACATGTCACAGGCAACCCTTGCAGCACTGATATAGGACAGGTTTCTATGGAAAACTTCTTTCTGACTTCTATTTCCGTTCTTTTTCTACCTTCTAGGCTCTTTCTCATTGTTGTTGGATCTGGAAGCACCTATTGGCTTGTGGTGAACAGAGCGTGCAACCTGCTGAAACTCCACTTATCTTTGACCTCAGACATAACATGATATGGCTTTCAGTACTGTATCTGGCAGAGCACAAAGCCAAAATGCTACCGAAATAGACGTGGGAGATGAAGCCTCTTGCTGGATGAGGGAGGAAATCTTTATCTACAAAATCTAAAGCTATCTTGGTGCCTGAATTCAAACTCAAACCTCACTGATTGCCAGTTCTTCACCCCCGTGAACCTGGACATAACTATTCAACAGTTTCCTTGTCTGAGCCGTGATAAGAGTCTCAACCTAAGTGATCTCTGAGATGCCTTGGAATTGTGCTAAATAAATGGTGGGAACAAGTACAACTGTCTGTTTTCCTTTATTGGGCTCAACAATGTGACAAGTACTTACTGAGCTCCTGTGGTGTGCTG
The DNA here is from genome assembly GCF_947179515.1 of Apodemus sylvaticus. Lineage (NCBI taxonomy): Eukaryota > Metazoa > Chordata > Mammalia > Rodentia > Muridae > Apodemus > Apodemus sylvaticus. The sequence goes on along the minus strand of NC_067479.1, from coordinate 59,254,647 downwards.
GGAACATATCCTCAACAATGTACTCCATATTCCTAACAACCAGCTGAAATGCTTCACTGTTCATTTCTAAGACAGCAGTGAGAGATGACCCCGAAATCCTCCCCACTGAGGAGTTTTAGGTAGGGAGAACAGCTCTTTCTTAGATCTAGAGCTTCCCCCCCCCCCACACACACACGTGTTTCCCACAATCGGTGAACCCTTTTTTTGGAACTCAAAGCCCTAATTTTCCTGTTAGTACAGCATTTGGTTTAATTATCCATTTAAGTGGTTAGACTTCTGGCTTTTTGAATCTTTCATTTATAGGCTGCCCTATCAATAGGTGAGAGGCAGAAGGAAATTATAAATGTATTTCTGCAAAAATAATATGGGGGTGTAAACAGTTACGCACTCAGCATGCTTGTTATTAGAATATCTGACAGACAGCTTGCTATTTTCTCAGCTGAATGCTAAGACTCCAGAAAAGGCTCGGAGGCCTCCTTCCTAACACCATTCTTCTGAAACAATAATTGTCACAGTGCTCAGAAACTTCCTGTGCTCCTGAGAACATTTTAAAAAAATATAATCAGAGAAAATACTGCAACGTGCAAATCTGAATGCAAATCACCTCATTTTAAATTACATTATGGGTGTAAATTACCCCCAAGTGCCAAACATGTCTACCCTGAATTCCAGAACTCTGTTTTGCAATTATATCTTCTGGTATGTCTTGCAATCTGACAGTAGCAACAAATGTGTAATAGCAATAATTATGAATCCAGGCTACGGTGCGCAGCTTAATATAACATCTAGAATCTATATTTGAAATGTAAAATCCAACCCTGTCAAACTTGCATCAACACTCAAAGGGGAAATGCATTTTTGTGTGCTCACAACAGCAGGGATAGGAAATGATGAAATTATTGAATGTAAAGACTAAGGCTTTGGGAATTAGTGATCAAGAAAGCATTAGTCTATTTAGTGGCTTTGGCTTTAGTTTGCTCAAGGTGGTCATGGGTAATATCTGATCCATCTCAATGGGATGATGTCTTCTGCGTGAGCATGAGAGTTATCCGTGAAGTGCGAAAGCTAAGCCCACGTGGCATAACTCTGGTACATACATGATAGTCTGGTACATACATGATAGACTGGTTCAGGGGCTGGCTGAAGAACAGGGATGGGTCCTTCTCGCTATGCTGATCCTGAGCTTTCAGTGGATGGTTTTACCTTATGTTGTCATTTTGGGGTTCTAGATTCCTTCAGTTTGTTTCTTTGCTTCTGTACCCCAAGACAATGAATGACCTTACCTTACAGACTTAGAACTGGGTTTCAGCCAGATACATTTTGAGACTCCAGAAAGAGGAAAAAGCACACAATGTCTTTTCAAGGCCAGCCTCCGGTAAGACACTTGTAGTTTGTGTTTATCTGCCAGGGGTGGGAAAATCCACATAGACCAATCCAGGGATGCTGGTAGATGTAGTCTCTGGCCATTCAGGATGGGCTCAACCAAAACTCTATTACTATAGGAGAAGTTTTGGAAGGTGTAAAGTTCAGTATACCCCCACAGTGAAACGCTAACTAAGGGAGTGTCCTTAGTGACCCAGCAGGGTACACAGCCTGCCTCACTCACTATCTTAATAGTGACTCAAGGGAGACACAGTAAAGATGTTAATCTAGCTGAATAGAAGGATTCAAGGACAACGTTGAGGTGAGAAATATATCATTTTGGCTAGGGTGTGCCCTCCCCTACCCAGCCTTTGAGCAGGGAATTTCAGACCACTACTTCCCACCTAGGGTGGAGCTCTAGACCATTGTTCTTCAAGGACCTGCAGTTTCCTGAGAGGGACGAGACACCTGCTGAGCAACCGAATAGGTTTTGGGGACAAGTTTCCAGCCTTTGGGGGAAGAGTCCTCCCCCCTTTATATTTGGAGCTCCCCATTAAACTTTGAGCCTTGAACAGAAAACCTTATTTCTCCCAAAGGCCCGTTCTATTTCATCCCCAGCTTTCCTTCCAGGTGACCTTGGTTCCTTTAGCCTCAGGCGGCTAAGACAGAGAGAGCGAGAGAGAGAGAGAGAGAGAGAGAGAGAGAGAGAGAGAGAGAGAGAGAGAGAGAGAGAGAATTTCACGTATCAGTGCTCCTGAACACATCAGAATCTGAATTCAAAAACAAATCAGTTGATCAGTTGTGAAGGAATTGACAGAACAAAGGGACAGGATGTACTAAATTCTAAGACTATGGAATTTTTTTTTTCTGGACTGCTCTGTCTGTTGTCTTTCTAGCTAAAATCTGTCTCCTTGGTTTCAGCTCCATTTCTCACTCCTGAAGATGACACTCACCCCCACCCCACCCCCATCCTCTTTAGGTTCCCCCAGCATCTCACTTGGCAGTGCGCTGTTCAGGGAGTCTTCTGGCCACAACTATTTCACATTGCACATTGGATGCATCTTGTCCCGGCAGTAGGACTCCGGGATCCTGAAAAGCAGGGACTTCTTGCTACTGGTTCACTTTTCTCTCTTTACTCCCTGTAGCAGAGTGGAGAACAGAACTGTCTCGCTTCTGTCTCTGTAGTCCAGTGCTGTCTGTTTTTATAAATAAAGCAACTGCTTTGTAAGGAGGCAAATTGAAGTAAAAGGAACCAAGGAAAGTGTCAAAGGCACAGATCCGAGATTCAAGGGAAGAGAAAGGAGCAGGGCTGACCCATGTCGTCCACAGTTTCCTTGAGTGTAGCTTTTGGCCTCTTGATTTTCTCTCAGGACACTTGTTTGAGAACTTTTTATCCTTGTGTCTCAGAGTGTAGGTCAAACAGAAGCAAAGAGCGAGGTTGAAGGAGTCAGCAATGTGGCTCTTTAAGAGTGTCTGTGCTCCCACCCACCCCTTCCCACTTCCCCGTTCTGTTCTGGTTTTGCCGAATACTGCTTCACTGAGTCTTTCCAGAACAAGGGGCCAAGTGGGAAGGGGTGGGTGGGAGGACAGGGGGAGAGAAGGGGGCTTATGGGACTTTTGGGGAGTGGGGGGCTAGAAAAGGGGAAATCATTTGAAATGTAAATAAAAAATTATATCAAATAATAAAAAAAATTTCAAATCAAAAAAAAAAAAAGAGTGTCTGTGCTTGATCCAGCATTGTAGGGGAGTACCAGGACAGAGAAATGGGAGGGGGTTATTGGGGAATGGGTGGAGAGAAGAGGGCTCATAGGACATATGGGGGGGACCGGGAAAGGGGAAAAAGCATTTGGAATGTAAACAAAGAATATAGAAAAAAAAAGAGTGTGTCTGTGCAAATGGTCATGGATGGCTCTTGGCCTCTCTCTACTTCTTCATCTTTGTCAATTCTGTTTTACCTGGAAGGAAAGCTAGAGAGACTACATGGCTCAGGACTTTATGCATGCAGTCAACAGCCCATGGATACTTGTGATTAGACAGTACATGCTAAGGTGAAGAGGAAGGCATAAGCAAGAGTCTCTTTTACTATAGTGGTCTTTTCCAATCAATATGGAGAAAAAAATTTGAGTTTTGGTTTTCCACATCCCAAAGGAAAATCCTTATGTCGAGATGCTGTGTAAGCTGCATGCTGGGTATGACATACACTTATCGATGCTATTGATTGACCTTTCGATTTTTCTTGCTGCTGAAGCTCAGTTAAAATCCTACGTTGAATCTGCTCTGTTCTGATTGGCATAGAAGGAGAGACAGGAGAATGTCCTTTGAGACTGCTGATCAGTGTTGGGGATACTCATGGGGAACTGAACCTCTGGTTTCAGAGGCTAAGAAGGGACATGTGCCTTGCAAACTGTTTTCCATTCCAGATGGCAAGGGCATTTATAATGGGGTCAAATCACACATGGCCCAGGAAACCAGAGGGCAGCATACGTATCTTGGGTTATTTTTTTCTTGGCAACCTAGTTATTTTAGAAACATTTGTGTGGGCTCTTGTTAGACAGCTGGTAAGAATAGCAAGTGTCACATGCCAATATTTTTTAATTACGCATTTACATCATATTTTATACTTCCAAAGCACTCAGATTTGCTTGTCAGGGATGTTGTTTTGTGAGCTGTATTTATGATGTATTTCAACTTTAGCTTGGGAGAAGGGGGTGGGGGAGGAGTTAGCTCTCAGGTGTCAGGGAGTGAGGACTGGAAGCTGATCCCAGGCCCTGGCTCCTGTCAGCACTTGTTTAGTTCTGTTTCTAGGAGTAGAAGAGAATGATAACATCTGGAGAGAGAAAGGGTTTTTGAGAAATTAACCTAATCCAAGAACAACTGCCAAAAAAAAGTCTCATTTGCTCTAAAACCAAACAAAAAACACTTTCCTCTCAAGCCTGACTACCTGAGTTCAATCTCTGGAAATCATAACAAGCCAGATGTGGTGGCTCACAGCTGTAATGCCATAACTACCTTGGTGTGATGGACATTGAAGAGAAGAGAATTGTCTGAGAGCTCCAACATCAACTGCGCTGGAAGATGAGGACAGATGCCGCCTGAGAAGGCAGAATTAACCCCTGAAATTGAAAATCATGTTCTAAAATCTACACGCCTACCATGGCATGGGTGTACACACACACACACACACACACACACACACACACACCAAGTCAATTTAATTAAAAATAGAAAAAATCTCTTAAAGAAGAGTCTATATTTGTTTTAAAATAAAATATATTAAATGGGGGATAAGAGGCCTCTCAAATGCAGGTGTTCTGGGGGAGATGCTAAAGAGAGAAAGACTTGTACAAGACTGTATTCAACATCCTGCCATAGCAGGAGGTAGGACCTGAGAGGACCCATCCTCCATGATGATCTTTAGTTAATTGTTGTTGGGGACAGGGGTGCAGTGGGGAAGGGGGGATGGGGGGGGGTTGGGGTGGGAGGTGGGTGTGGAGAGGGGCCATGTCCTGATTCTCTTAGTGGTGTAGCCACTGGTCCAGTGTTCATGCCATATACATACCACGCAAAGCAACTTAGAAAACTTGTGATCAGGGATGCAGATGTCTTTCTCCCTGGAACCTAATAGAATACTCCGGAACACTTGAACTGTTGTTTCTTTTATTGTTTTCTATCTAGCTTACTGTAATAGTCTCCTGACCAGAAAGTTTCTTCCTTTAGGCCTCTGCATTTGGAAATTACTGTATTTTAGAACAAGTTGTCATTCTCACAGTTTAAAAAACTCCCCACATTTTCTAGCGTCCCAGACCACTTACATCATAGAAATAATGGAAGAACATAGCCCCAGACTTTGGCTATTGGTAATTTGTATCATACCATTGATCAAGGCATTTTCCAAATTACTGTTGTTGATTTCATCTAGGTAGTCTTCTATTTTTAATTTTCTTTTCTTAAAAAAGGTGTTTTTATTAGAACTAGAGAGATGGTTCAGTGGTTAGGAGTACTAGTTACTCCCCCTCCCCTGCTCTTTATGCCCCCCCCCCAAGGATCAGAGTTTGGTTCCTAGGACCATATGGTGACTCAAAACCATACGAGTAACCCATATAGTAACTCCATTTCCAAGGGATCGGATGCCTTCTTCTAGCCTCTGCAGGCAATTGGACACACATGTGGTGCGCAGACACGCATGCAAGCAAAACTCATAAAATAAAAATTAAGAATGTGTGCTAACCATTAGCACATATTGGTTAAACATCACAATGGGTTTTATTGTATTTTCACACATCTATATAGTGTATTTTAATCATATTCACCAGGCTACCCTGTGCATTCTTTCTGCTCCTCTTCCTCTGGTTAGTCCCCCTCCTCTCTCATGTCTTTCCCTTCCTCCTCCCCTTCCTCCTCCCCTTCCTCCTCCTCTTCCTCTGCCTCTTCCTCCTCTTCCTCTGCCTCTTCCTTTTCCTCTTCCTCCTCCTTCTTTCTTCTCTCCCCTCATTCCTCCTTCTCCTCCTTCTCTTGTGATCTGTAAAATGAGTTTACATGGACATGAACACTGTACCAGTGGCCTCTAAGAGGACCAGGACATGCCCCCAACCCCCGTCTCCCAATAACTATTAACTAAAGATCATCATGGAGGATGGGTCGGTCCTCTCAGGTCCTACCTCCTCCAGGGCAGAGTTGATGAATAGAGTCTTGTACAAGTATTCACAGGTCCCGTGCCAGCCTTACTTATTTCTTTTTTAGTAAACTTTATTCATTCGATCAGCTAATTGGTTGCAATTCATTGCGATCCCACAGTAGTTACAACTTTGCGTTAGGAACTGAAAGGTTTTCCTTAGTCCTCAGGCTGTAGAATTCAGCATGTGTCTAACATGGACTTGAATGTTGTCAGACAAGTTTCTGAGGATGTCACATTGTAAAATGAATTAACTATGGAGTCTTCTATAAGTCAATGCAGTGCTCACCACATCTCTCTCTCCCTCTCTCAATTCTGGCAGATGCTGTAGTTACCACTGGAAAATCAGAAACAAGGTCAAGTCTGGAGAAACTGTAGTGGAAGCAGACTCTGGCCTTCGTGGCCATCTCCATGGCTGGGAGCAACCATTAGGATGCTAATGACCAAAGGTGTTTAGGATACTGTCTATACAATCACTGTAATCTCACTGTCTTAGTGACCTTTCTTATTGCTGTGATAAAATTCCCTGAGAGGGGCAATATAAGGCAGAAGGAACCCGTTTAAAGGGCACAAGGCCATCACTGTGGGTTGATCGTGTTAGCAGTGGCTTGGAGTGGGGCATCACTTTCCAGCCTCAGATAGGAAGCTGGGAAGCCTGGATGTTCTGGCTCAGTTCAGGGTCTCCTTGCATTTGTCTAGCAGTTAGGATGGGTCTTTAAGTCTTACACAGCCTCCCTAACCTAATCTAGACAATCCCTCACAGGCCAGCCTCGAGGCTTGTCAGCTTAGGTGGTTCTAGAACCCATCAAGCGAACAAGAACCATCAGTCGTCACGTTTACAAATGGAAACATGAGGTGGTTATTGTGCTTCTTATTTTATGATTTAGAAGGCCAAGGTTCCAAGAAGTGTGTCTTCCTTTTTAAATCAAGGGACTGGAAGAAGAGGATATGTTCTATGCAGTACACATCTGCCCACTTGAGATGCTATCCTCACTTTTGTCAGGATTCTGAAGTTTTATGAAAGAAACAGAAGATAGTTTTTGTTTTTCTGGCATCTTCTCTTAGCCTCTAAGTCCTCTTACCTGGACCAAATGAAGTGACTGGAGGAGGAGTGTGACTGGATTGGAGCATCAAGCTCTGATGCGCGCACGCGTGTCTGTGTGTGTGTGTGTGTGTGTGTGTGTGTGAGAGAGAGAGAGAGAGAGAGAGAGAGAGAGAGAGAGAGAGAGAGAGAGAGAGAGAGAGGAAGAGAGAGAGAGGAGAGAGAGTTGGAGGGAAGATGCAGGAGTTTTACATGGCTACCGTATTGACCACTTGGGGGGTGACTATCCTTATGTTTCCTCAATGAGGCCATGTTTCCATTGTTCCAATGTTGGTGCTGGGACCTCCGGCTAGTGCAATAGGTTCCTATAATTCAGCCACAAACCCACTTGTCAATGTTGTTCTGAACATCTGGTGCACACACAGCCTTTCAGAGGCTGCATCTTGTCCTCTAGGATTATGACACTGATATTAAGATCTCTGAGCTGGGAGAACTCTGGGGAACCCTCAGAGCACAGAAACCTTACTAACAGCTGGGTCTGAATGAACCCCAATAGCTGTGGAGATTATATACCTGCCTCTCCTTTTCAAGGTGTCCTAGGGTTTAGAGAGTTGCATGAGAAATGAACATGCTAATAAAGGTAAAATATACACCAACAACCAGCAAAAGCAGACCATGAGCAAAACATTCTGGTGTGCAATTCTCTAACGCTTTTCTTCCAAGCCCCAAACCTTCTATTAGACTAAAATGACAAGTAAAAAATGTTAATTTACAGAAGCAAGTTTGAATTTCTATTTTCAATTGCTTAGCCCAGCCCTAGGATGCTCTGTGCACAATTATTAATACTCAGACACCTGAGATGAAACCCCTCCTCTTTCCCATCGCTCTTTTTTGCTCTGTTAATGTTACTGCCATCTCCCCAGCCACCTTTGCCTGAGTGCTATACTGTATTGTTGCTGTCTGTTCCTTGTGGAATGCTGTCAGACAAACATGTTGTCCACAAAGAAGTCATGGCTAGCCTGGTCTAACCATTAGCCACATTGTAGATTCTTGGCACTGAGTGTGTGTGTGTGTGTGTGTGTGTGTGTATGATCTGTTAATAAAGAACATCTGGTCTCAGTTTCTACACTAGACAACAGAGCAGTTAATTGATTTGAGAAAAAGCAAGTTCACCTAGAAAAACCATCTGTTTGGGAACACTACTTTTTCTGTGATCTCTTAAGTTGCAGCTTGCAGTGCAGGATGCATAACGTTCAGTGAGGCATGGAAGGGGACCACAGTGGTAAGCAGGCACATCTGTATACACCTGCAACTGCAGTCTGTGGATCAGCTCACTCTTTTGTTAAGTCCTGGGGAGTGGAGTGAACTTAAGAGATCCAGTTTCCTCAGTTTCTGTGGTGGTTTGAATAAGAATGACCTCCAAAAGCTCATGAATTTGAAGACTTGGTCTCTAGATGGTCGTGCTGTTTGGGGAGGTCTTGGAGGTGTGGTTATGTTAGAGGACATATGTCACTGGGAGTAGACTTGAGTTTTTAAAGCCTTGCAACATTCCTGGGTCTCTCTCTCTCTCCTTCTTGCTCATGATTCGAGACATGAGCTCTCAATTTTGTGCTCTATCTTGCTTCTTGCTATATGTCCCTGTTGTGGTAGGCTCTTACTCCAGGATCATAAACCCAAATAAACTCTTTCTTCTTTAAGTTGCCTTGGTCATGGTGTTTTATCACAGTGACAGAACAATCATGAATAAAGTTTTGTTTCTGTTGTATGTAGAAGACCCCATCCATTAGTTAAATGTGTTGCTGGCGCTGACCTTTGCCAGGCAGTGCCGATAGCTGAATATGAGGCTGGAACATGCCTCAGTATTAGCCTTGGGGAATTCAAAGTCAATTTTACATTCTTCTCCATCGAACTCACTAAACAAAGACACATCTGAGCTAATACAAGGCCAAATGTAGTCAACAGAAAATGAGAATTAAGAGCTGGAAGGAGTTTTAATAGATATCATTCGACCCAAACCTGCATAGTTACAGAAGAGCGAAGCGGGACCCAGCAAAACCTTGGCCTTCTAAAGTCGCTTCACTTCTTCAGTTTGAACCTGGGCTATGAGCCATGTTTCCCGTCTCCTGACCAGGATCCTGATGCTGACCTTAAAGTCAGTGGAAGAAATAGCTGAATATTTTCCTGCAGAAACTGAGAAGTCACGTGGCTGACTTCAAACAAAACAGCTTCAGCCAACAACACAAGCCAGTGTAAAACAACATACCCTGGCCACTGGGGACTGAGTTGGTGTTGGGGCAGTTGACAGAAGTTTTGTTTCATGTTTGGATGTTCATCAGCAAATTCTGAAGCACAGTCTATATGGATAGCAGCTGTTTAAGGAGCTGTGAGGGTGTGGCTGAGACAATTCTTAGCCTGTAGGTTACTCTGTAGTTGGAGCAGGGTGGGAGGTGTGCCTCTCTGGGCAGAATGTTTTTATGATGGCTTTAACCATGCATCTCTAAGTCAGATGGAGTACCTGACATGTTCATCTCCACAGTCTCTTCCATGGTTATAATTTTTTATTTAATTGCAGATTATGACTTGGAATTAAGTTAGTTCCCATTTATATGTCTGTATCATATCTCAATTTTAATACCAGACTTAATTGGATTTCAAGAATAACGATCATTCTGTTTTCCAAATAGGTTTACTCTTTGATTTAATTATGTCATCAGAAAGTTAGTTGTCTCTGCCTAAATATAGTCCTATAATTAGAAAATAAAATAAAAGTGAACTAGTGTCTCCAAACTACAAAAAGAGCAAACACTACACACAGCAGAAAACGTCCATTTCCTTCACCCACTCTGCTCCAGTGCAGCTATTTTGGTTAATTCAGGCAGCTAAAGTGATGTGCTATAAGTTAAGGAAACAACAGACATTTCCTTTTCAAAAGTCTGGAGGTCAGGAAGTCTGAGATCCAGTGTCTGGTCAGGGCTCCTGCAGGATCCTCACCCGGTGGTGGGAACAGAGGTTTCTTTTAAAAGGCTACAAATGTCATTCACGACAGCCTCAATTGTGTGACCTTCCAGAGCTCTGCCATCTCACATCTCACAATCTCACATCTCATACCACAATGTCATATAGGGGGTTAGAATTTCAGCACGCATTTGTGGAGTGGGGAGAGATTCAAACATTTAGTGTACAACGTTATCTCAGTTGCGTGTACACACACACACACACACACACACGTAGGAAAGAAGGCCATCTGAAATCCTGTTTCCCAGGTGCTATACAAACACCTTGGTTTTTTGAGACAAGTGCTCTCACTGGTCTAGAATTTGCTAATTAGGCTAGATTGGCTGGCAAATGAGCTCCAGAGATTTGCTTGTCTCTGTTTTCCCATCACTCGGATGACAATGTCCACAGACTATGATGTCTGGCAGTTTTCTAAAGGAGAGTTATGGGGATCAACTCCGGTTCTCACATTTGCAAGGTAAGCACTTTGCCAACTTGATTCCCTAATGTCTCTTCTTGTCTCGTAGGTGGAGAATGAGCTGGAGTTTGGGGGGGCTAAGGTAATGATGATCAATGGCTTCCTCTGGGGCCATCTCAAGTATGTAAGGAATGAATGGCCCTGAGCAGCAATAGTATCTGGGTCTCTTGCAGCTCACACTCAGCTTCCTGTCAATGGTCCATATTTCAGACTGTAACCTGCTGCCTCATTAATTTCCATAGTTTACATGACTTTATTAATCTATCACAAAGGAAAGCCAGGGCCAAAGTAGTTACCCACAGGCAGCCACAACAGAGAAATAAACACCCGGATGAGGAATGCAAGCATCGGCAGAGCTGGCTTCATTAGTTTCTAGGTTAATTGCATGTCTCACAATTAAGTCTAATTGACTTGTTTCAGGCAAAGCCAGCCTGTGAGCTCAGCTGTAAATCTGTCCTATTCAAAATTCCGTAAGCTGGGAGCCCTGCATGTGGCTTGCTGTCCTGAGTGACAGTTTGGGAGGTTGAGGACAGATGCCACAATTCATTGGTGATATCTGAAAGTGCACCAGGAAAGGTTTTGAAGTGTGCTACATGAATACCGTTCTTCAGTGAGCCTTACGATCGTACTGACGGCAGATGTTATTTAAGGAAAACAAGATGGGGTTTGTAATGAGGTAAATGACTGGATAAAACCAGAATGCAGAGACAGACACTCTGCTCACTTTGGTTTAATCAGTGACTTCTGGGACTAAAGTAGTTGGGGAAGAGAGAGATCTCAGAGTCCTTTATGATTCTAGACATTAACCAGAAATCTTATAAAATGGGAATCTTCTAATATATATACATCTTCTAACATATGTGTATGTGCGTGCACATGTGCACGTGTGTGTATGTTAATGCTGCTTTCTGTATGTGAGAAAGGAGGCCAGAGTCTGACACGGAGTGTCTTCCTCTATTTGTTCTACCTTATTTTCTGAAAGAGGATTTCCCCAGAACTAGATTTTCTGGCCAGTAAGCCCTGAAGACCTGCCTGTCTCCCACTTCAACCGGTGCTTGGGCTGGAGATGCAGGCAGGTCTATCTGGGTTCCACCTGGGTATTGGGGATACAAACCAAGGTCCTCATGTGTACACAGCACTGTCTTTACCAACTGAATTACCTCCCCAGCACACCTACTTGTAAGATGCTGAAAACACATTCTACACAAGCTTTCTTTCTGTGGGTGTGCCAAGAGTTTTTGTTTTGTTTGTTTCTGTTATGAAGTGGTAGAGTGTCTTGGTTTGTTTTTGTCAACTCAACATAAGCTTAGACATAGCTGGGAAGAGGAGATCTTAACTGAGAGTGAACTTTTGTAGGTTGGCCTATAGCATTGGTGAGGAAGAGATCTCCTTCCTTCCCTTCTGTCCTCATCACTGGCAGGAAGAGAGCTGGCCCGCACAGGGTCATGAGAGCAAGAGAACATGCCCTGCCCCTCACCCACTGCAGCCCTCAGGAGAGCTGGTCTTGCCTCTTACTGGTTGTGTGTGAAGTTGGTGAGAGACAGATACCTTCCCTTCCCTTTTTGCCCTCACACAGGCATGGACAGAAGAGCTGGCCCTGGTGGGGTCACGTGAGTAGGAGAGCCAGGGAGGAGCCCTGTACTTCACATGGGCAGCATGGTAGCAGAGCTGACCATGATGTTGGGGGAATGGGTGAGGTGGCCCTAAGGGTGGGAATGTGAGAGAGATGTCCTTGAAACTGGTCTGCCATGCAGCAGTGTGGAAGAGGGAAAAGTACATCCCCCAGTCTCACCCCTCACCACTCACAGCAGATGGGAGAGCTGGCCCTGGGTTCTTGAGAGAAGAGATGGCCTCAATCCTCACCTGATGCAGCACTCGAGAGAGCAGGTTCTACATCTTGCCTGGGCAGTAGAGTTGGCCTAGATGTGGCGGTAGCAGCTCTGAGGTCATGAGTGCTGGAGAGCAGGCCCTATCTCTTGTCTGACAGGCAGTGGTGTGGATTCAGGAGAAATGCCCTCCTCCCTCCCTTGTCCCTTGCCACCTATGGCAGGTGGGAGAGCTGGCCCAGGGTCATGAGAGTGGGGGAACTGGCCATGTCCCTGACCAACTCCAATACTCAGAGAGTTGGCCTTGCACCTTGCCTGAACAGTGGGGGAGAGCTGGCCCTGGTTGCAGGGGTTGTTGGTGAGTCAGTGGGATGCCCAGCTCAGATACCTTATCCACCTCAACATCTGCCTCATGGACGAACTGCTGAAGTGCATGAGGGGCCAGTCCTGCAGATCCACAGTGGTAGGATCTCCATGACACAGGGCAACCAAGGGATGTCTAAGAGGAGTCCAGGTGAAGTTTCAGGACTGTTGGAATGGTAGAAGCCAGAGGTCTTGTACCAGACTAATGGTAGTTGCAATGGACATGTGAGGCAGAGAGATATGGACAAAGGGGTATAATGTGGGGTGTGCTGTATGAGACATATTACAGATTCTACAGCGAGAATTTTTTCCTCTGTTGTGGGGGAGATTGCAAGGTAGCAGGTGGATGTGAGGGGAGGGGAAGATGAGTGGGATTGGGTGCATGATGTGGAATTCACAAAGACTAATAAAATAGTTTAAAAAAAAAACCTAGATTGGCCTATAGGCCAGTCTATGGAAGACTTTCTTTTTTTTCCTTTTTCGTTTTTAAATTATTTATTTATTTTAGATATATGAGAACACTGTAGCTGTCCTCAGACACACCAGACAAGGGCATCGGAACCCATTACAGATGGTTGTGAGCTACCATGTGGTTGCTGGGAATTGAACTCAGGACCTCTGGAAGGGCAGGCAATGTTCTTAACCACTGAACCATGTCTTCATCCCCCTATGGGAGACTTTCTTAATTAATGATTTATGTGGGAGAGCTCAGCTCACTGTGGGTAGAGGTACCCCTGGGAAGGTGGTCCTGGGATGTATAAGAAAGCAGACTGCGTGAGCCATTGGGGGGGGGGAGGAGGAGAAGCCGTGGAAATGAATCAGCAAGATTTCAGCCTGGTGGGGGAAATGACAAAGAAACCCAATCCCAAACAGGTAAAAGCAAGGCTTGCCCCTGACTCCGTAATTACACTGTAGCATGTTCACACACACACACACACACACACACACACACACACACACAGAAGCATACACACACACACACACACACACACACACACACGTACAAATACCCACTCAAGCATGCACACATACACAAATTCACACATATGCAAGCAAGCATGCACACATGCACACATACACATGCATGCACTCACAGGTTAGAAAGTGAAGCTAGGTTACTGTTTATTTTGTTACTTCGTTCACAAAGCCTCCCAGAGGCTTGGCTGCATAGACTGTCCACACAGTATTTATGCTGTTTGCGCCAAGCCCAGGATCTAGACACTGAAGAGAAAGGGTGAACAAAACGAATGCTTGTTAACTTGCAGCTCCCCGGAGCTTGCTTTCCTGTAGAGAATGCTTTAGAGAGCCCTGCCAGGCTTGCAGCTGGTTCCAGAGCTCAGATCACATTGAGAATGTCTGGCCGCAGTCAAAGGAGCTACCGATTAAGTTAGCTCAACAGCACCAGCCCAAGCGACCAGCAGCCAGAAATGTGAGGCTGGGAGACTGAACTGAATTCAGAGAGCCTTATTTCATTCTTAGCAAGGCTAGTTTGTCTGTTTTGCTCAAGACCAAGGAAATTAAGACTTAAGTATGTAGAGAGCTCCTCCTACTGGGCAGATGCCATTGTTACATAATAAAGCCAGGTACAGACACCTCAATGAAATTAGCAGTCACTCCATTTACTTTTTAAAATTTATGGTACTATGGTACTATAGATGTTCACACAAGGCCTTGCACATAGTAGAAAATGCCCCTGCATTAATCTATTTTGTTCCCATATATATATCACACACACACACACACACACACACACACACACACGGTCTGCTTTTTGCAGACGTTAGCTTTAAAAGCATTTGTTGTTAATGAGCATATGCTTGTGTGCTGGCTAGTTTTATGTCGGCTTCACTCAAGATATAGTAGTCAGAGAAGAGAGCCTCAGTTGAGAAAATGCTTCCAGAAGATCAGGCTGTACCCAGGCCTGTAGGGCATTTTCTTAATCAGTGATTGATGGGGGAGGGCCCAGCCTGCTATGCACTAGTGGTCCTGGGCTCTACAAGAAAGCAGACTGAGCAAGCCACGAGGAGCAAGCCTGTAAGCAGCACCCCTCCATTGCCCCTGCATCAGCTCCTGCCTCTAGATTGCTACCCTGCTTGCATTCCTGTCCTGACTTTCTTCAGTAATAAATACTGATATGAAAGTGATATGTAAGCCAAAAAAATCCTTTGTGTTTCTTCCATAAGGTGCTTTTGGTCATAGTGTTTCATCACAGTAATAATAACCCCAACTAAGACAGCTGGCATGGGCCAGGATCACAGCATAGGTTCTTACCTGGCAGGTGCCATGTCTAATTGGAACATCCAGTTCCCAGAAGCTGCTGGGCAAGGAGGCTCCATGTGGTCTTCTTTTTGTCTTTTTCTATTTTGTATCTCTCTCTCTCTCCTCTCCCCCTCTCCCCCTCTCCCCTCCCTTTCCCTTTCCCTTTCTCCCTTCCCCCTCCCTCTCTGCAGTCACCCTTCCGTGGATGTGTACCCTGGTCCTCTCTTAAGCAATAAATTAAGACAGATGTGTAGACAGGAGCTTTCAAGACCACGGTGTATTAAAAATATTTCTATTTTGGATGTTTCACTTTCATTAGAGGGCATGGATGGTATTACATGTACTATCTGGTCTTTATTATTATTATTATTATTAATTTACTTTATTTACATTTCAGATGGTAGCTCCTTTCTGCATTACTCCTCCAAAAACGCCCTATCCCATCCCCCACCTCCCTGCTCCACTCCAAATTTCCTGTCATTCCCCTATTCTGGGGAGTCTGACCTTCACGGGACCAATGGCCTCTCCTCTCATTGATGTCTGAAATGCTCATCTTCTGCTACATATGTAGATGGAGCTGTGGGTCCCTCCATGTGTACTCTTTGGCTGGTGGTTTAGTTCCTGGGAGCTCTGGGGGTACTTGTTGGTACATATTATTGTTCCTCCCATAGGGCTACAAACCTCTTCAGCTCCTTGGGTCCTTTTTCTAGCCCCTCCACTGGGGACCCTATGCTCATTCTATTGGTTGGCTGTGAGCCATGACTGTTTTGATCCATTTTACAATAAGGATCAAAGTATCCACACTTGGGTCTTCCTTCATCTTGAGCTTCATGTGGCCTGTGAGTTGTATCTTGTGTATTCTGTGCTTTTGGGCTAATATCCACTTATCAGCAAGTGTGTTCTTTTGTGATTGGGTTACCTCACCCAGGATGATATTTTCTAGCTCCATCCATTTGCTTAAGAATTTCATTGTTTTTAATAGCTGAGTAGTACTCTATCGTGTAAATGTACCACATTTTCTGTATCCATTCCTCTGCTGAGGGACATCTGGATTATTTCCAGCTTCTGGTTATTATAAATAAGGGTGCTATGAACATAGTGGAGCATGTGTCCTTACTACATGTTGGAGAATCTTCTGGGTATATGCCCAGGAGTGGTATAGCTGGGTCCTCAGGTAGTGCTATGTCCAATTTTCTGAGGAACCACCAAACTGATTTCCAGAGTGGTTTTACCAGCTTGCAATCCCACCAGCAACAGAGTGTTCATCTTTCTCCACATCCTCTCCAGCATTTGCTGTCCCCTCAGTTTTGACCTTAGCCATTCTGACTGGTGTGAGGTGGAATCTCAGGATTGTTTTGATTTGCATTTCCCTGATGATTAAGGATATTGAACGTTTTTTTAGGTGTTTCTCAGCCATCCAGTATTCCTCAGTTGAGAATTCTGTTTAGCTCTGTACCCCATTTTTTAATAGGGTTATTTGGTTCTCTGGAGTCTAACTTCTTGAGTTCTTTGTATATATTGGATATTAGCCCTTTATCAGATATAGGATTGGTAAAGATATTTTCCCAATCTGTTGGTTGCCATTTTGTCCTATTGACAGTAAGTAACCTTTGCCTTATAGAAGCTTTGCAATTTTAAGAGGTACCATTTGTCAATTCTTGATCTTAGAGCATAAGCTACTGGAGTTAGATTCAGGAAATTTTCCCCTGTGCCAATGTGCTCCAGGTTCTTCCCAACTTTCTCTTGTATTAGATTTAGTGTATCTGGTTTTATGTGGCGGTCCTTGATTCACTTGGACTTGAGCTTTCTACAGGGAGAAAAGAATGCATCAATTTGCATCCTTCTGCATGTTGACTGCCAGTTGACCCAGCACCATTTGTTAAAAATGCTGTCTTTTCTCCAATGGATGGTTTTAGCTCCTCTGTCAAAGATCAAGTGACCATAGATATAAGGGTTCATTTCTGGGTCTTCAATTCTACTCCATTGGATCTACCTGCCTGTCACTGTACCAATACCATGCAGTTTTTATCACTATTGCTCTGTAGGATAGTTTGAGGTCAGGGATGGTGATTCTGCCAGAAGTTCTTTTGTTGTTGAGAATAGTTTTCGCTATCCTGGCTTTTTTGATATTCCAGATAAATTTGGAAATGGCATTTTTTTAACTCTATGAAGAATTGAGTTGGAATTTGGTTGGGGATTGCATTGAATTTGTAGATTGCTTTAGGCCAGATGGCTATGTTTACTATATTAACCCTGCCAATCCATGAGCATGGAAGATTGTTCCATCTTCTGAGATTTTCAATTTCTTTCTTCAGGGACTTGAAGTTCTTGTTATACAGACCTTTAACTTTCTTGGCTAGAATCACACCAAGACATTTTATATTATTTGTGACTATTGTGAAGGGTGTCATTTCCCTAATTTTTTCTCAGCCTCTTTATCCTTTGAGTATAGGAAGGCTACTGATTTGTTTGAGCTAATTTTATATCCAGCCATTTGCTGAAGTTGTTTATCAGGTTTTAGAGTTCTCTGGTGAAATTTTTGGGGTCACTTAAGTATACTATCACATCATCTGCATTGAACCCATCTGGTCTTGAGCTCTTTTTTGTTAGGAGACTATTAATGACTGCTTCTGTTTCTTTAGGGGTTATGTGATTGTTTAGATCATTTTTCTGATCCTGATTTAACTTTGGTACCTGGTATCTGTCTAGAAATTTGTCTGTTTCATCGAAATTTGTCATCTAGATTTTCTACTTTTGTTGAGTATAGGCTTTTGTAGTAGTATCTGATGATTTCCTTGGATTTCCTCAGTATGTGTTCTTATGCCTCCCTGTTCATTTCTGATTTTGCTGGTTTGACTACTGTCTCTGTGCCCTCTGGTTAGTTTCGATAAGGGTTTATCTATCTTGTTGGTTTTTTCAAAGAACCAGCTCCTAGTTTGGCTGATTCTTTGTATAGTTCTTTTTGTTTCTACTTGGTTGATTTCAGCCCCTAGTTTGATTATTTCTTGCCTTCTACTCCTCTTAGGTACTTCTTTTTGTTCTAGAGCCTTCAGCTGTGGTGTTAAGCTGTTAGTGTATGCTCTTTCCTGTTTCTTTTTGGAGTCACCCAGAGATATGAGTTTTTCCTCTTAGCACTGCTTTCATTGTGTCCCATAAGTTTGGGTATGTTGTGCCTTCATTTTCATTAAATTCTAAAAAGTCTTTAATTTCTCTCTTCTTTGACCAAGTTATCATTAAGTATTATGTTGTTCAGTTTCCATGTGTATGTGGGCTTTCTGTTGTTTTTGTTATTAAAGACAAGCCTTAGTCCATGGCGATCTGATAGGGTGCATAAAATTATTTCAATCTCTATATATCTGCTGAGGTCTGCTTTGTGACCAAGTACATGTTTAATTTTGGAGATCATACCATGAGTTGCTGAAAAGGTATATTCTTTTGTTTTAGGATAAAATGTTGTATAGATATTTGTTAAATCCATAACTTCTGTTAGTTTCACTGTTTCTCTGTTTAGTTTGTGTTTCCCTGATCTGTCCATTGATGAGAGTGGGGTGTTGAAGTCTCCCACTATTATTGTGTGGGGTGCAATGTGTGCTTTGAGCTTTAGTAAAGTTTCTTTTATGAATGTGGGTACCCTTGTATTTGGAGCATATATGTTCAGAATTGACAGTTCATCTTGGTAGATTTTTTCCTTGATGAGTATGAAGTATCCTTCCTTATCTTTTTTGATTACTTTAGGTTGAAAGTCTATTTTATTTGATATTAGAATGTCTACTTCAGCTTGTTTCTTGGGTCCATTTGCTTGGAAAATTGTTTTCCAGCCTCTTATTCTGAGGTAGTGCGTATCTTTGACACTGAGGTGAGTTTCCTGTATGCAGCAAAATGTTGGGGTCTATTTATGTATCCTTTCTGTTTATGTATTTTTTTATTGGAGAATTGAGTCCATTGATATTAAGAGATATTAAGGAGAAGTGATTTTTGCTTCCTGTTATTTTTGTTATTAGAGGTAGAGTTATGTTTGTGTGGCTCTCTTCTTTTTGGTTAAAAGATTAATTTCTTGCTTTTTCTAGTGTGTAATTTCCCTCCTTTTGTTGGTGTTTTCCTTTCATTGTCCTTTGAAAGGCTGGATTTGTGGAAAGATATTGTGCAAATTTGTTTTTGTCATGGAATATTTTGATTTCTCCATCTATGGTAATTGAGAGTTTTGCTGGGTATAGTAACCTGGGTTGGCATTTGTGTTCCCTTAGGGTCTGTATGACATCTGCCCAGGATCTTCTGGCTTTCATAGTCTCTGGCAAGAAGTCTGGTGCAATTCTGATAGGTCTGCCTTTATATATTACTTGATCTTTCCTCCTTACTGCTTTTAATATTCTTTTGTTTAGTGCATATGGTGTTTTAATTATTATGTGACAGAAGGAATTTCTTTTCTGGTCAAATCTATTTGGAGTTCTGTAGGCTTCTTGTATGTTCATGGGCATCTTTTTTTTTTTTAGATTAGGGAAGTTTTCTTCTATAATTTTGTTGAAGACATTTACTGGACCTTTAAGTTGGAAATCTTCACTCTCTTCTATACCTATAATCCTTAGGTTTGGTCTTCTCATTGTGTCCTGCATTTCCTGGATGTTTTGAGTTAGGAGCTTTTTGCATTTTGCATTTTCTTTGACTGTTGTGTCAATGCTTTCTATGGTATCTTTTGCATCTGAGATTCTCTCTTCTCTCTCTTGTATTCTGTTGTTGATGCTTGCATCCATGATTCCTGACTTCTTTCCTAGACTTTCTATGTCCAGAGTTGTTTCCCTTTGTGATTCTTTAAAGGCTTCTACCTGTTTACCTGTGTTCTCCTGTATTTCTTTAAGGGAGTCATTTATGTCCTTCTTTAAGTCCTCTATCAGCATCATGGGCTGTGATTTTTAAATCCAAATCTTGCTTTTCTGGTGTGTTGTGGTATCTAGGACTTGCTGTTGTGGGAGAATTGGGTTTGTAGGGTGCCATGTTGCATTGATTTCTGTCTAACATTCCTAAGTTTGCCTTTAACCATATGGTTACCTCTGGTGTTAGTTGGTCCTGCTGTCTCTGGCTGGAACTTGTTCTTCCTGTGGGCTTGCAAGCCAGTCTCAGCATCCCTGGGTGACCAGCACTCCCCTGGCATAGTGTGATGTGGCGCTGTCAAGCTCCTGGGTGCAGGCAGAGCCCCAGAGGGACCCTGTCCCAGCTGCTCTGCCACTCTTGTGTTCTCTGCACTCCTGGCTGTACCTGCCTGTTCGGTCACCAGAGAGAAGATGGTGGCCTCACCTCCAAAGCTGGCAGTCAAATCACTCCCTGCAGAGCAGTTCTCCCCTGGCAGGATCATTGCACAGACCTTCTATCTGGTCTTAAACACTTAGCACAGTGCCTAATGAATGATGTGATAGAAATTTATAGACTAAGATATTCAAGGGGTTAGGGAGAGAGATCAGTTGGCCAAGTGCTTACTACAAAATGAATTCAATTTCCTGTAACAGTGTAAAGACCCAGGTCTGAGGAATGGCATTTGAGCTTCAGGTCTAATCTTGGTAACCATGTGCACATATATGCTTATATAACTGCACATACACACCACTGCCCTTACACATACTATACAACTGCACATATATACACATGCACCTGCACATACACATGTACCTGGACATGAGTGAACACAAGTATCTACACCCTTTATGCATATACGTACAAAGATACTAATTTTTCATATTCATAATTTCTTAAAATTAAAATATCAGGGGCTGAAGAGATGGCTCAGTGATGAAGAGCACTGGTTGCTCTTCCACAGGTCCTGAGTTCAATTCCCAGCAACCACATCGAGGCTCACAACCATCTGTAACTATATCCCATGAGATCTGATGCCCTCTTCTGGTGTGCAGGCATATATTAAGACTAAACACCCACACATGCAAATAAGTAAATCTTAAAATAAAAACATCAAACATGGTGGCATAGAGAGCAATAAGGTAGATCATGCTTTCTGTGGTAAAGTCAGTTACTGCTCAATTAAATTATTCTTTGAGGAATAAAAATTTTTATGAAAAATATTTTTATATTTATATGCTATGGTAAATTTAAAATGGGAAGCTGTTGAAAACGTGATTCGATTTGTGCAGTATAGATAAAACACAGAAATGGCATTGAAAGGAAGTTCTAAGGAACATTACCAGAGGATCTGTGATTTCCTGTGCATCCATTGTCCCTCTATAATGAGAACATTTTATGTCTGCCATCAGAAAAATATCTATAATTAAACCCATGATATAAAAAACTTCATTTCCATTGTAAAGCCTTTAGAATTTCCAGTGGTACACAGAATAGAAGATAAATCGCATTGTTTGCTGATTATACCAGGCTCAGAAAATCACCATTTAGCTTCCTTGTCCTTTAAACTGCTTTTCCACCAGTTGCCTATTCCAGCCACAATTAATTTATTCTTTTAAAAAATGTTTTATTAACACATAGTTATTTCTAGAAATTTTGGAAAAGTTTAGAAAGCATAAGAAAAGTTGGGCCAGGAGGAAAATTTGTCAGAATGCTACAGACCTTTCATGGTTAGATAATGCTGCTTCTAGGAGCTTTGGGTTACTGAGCAAAATTCCCAGTGCCAGGTTCATGATACTTTCATATCAGCTGTTGATCGTGGTGGCTCCAGAGCATCCCTAAACAATATAGTCCCTTGTCAGCCATCTTGGCCACCTACCAGACAGGAAACCACACATCTCAGCTGCATGATATGGAGAAAAGGGGGTGGAACTGAGCTGGGAACTTTCTCCTTGCTGGCTAACTTCCAAAGGGCTGGACGTGTAATATAAGCAGCTGGGGGTGAAAAGGCATCAATGATCTTAACCAGTGGTGAACCTTACAAACTACAAAACCAACCTGTCAGGCAAATGTGCCACCTGCGCAGTAATGGCAAGACAGTTATGGGGCAACCACCCACCCTCTGCTTGTATTTGAGGACTGTCTCACTGCAGAGAATCCATTCCTGGCACCACAAGCTTGGTTAGCAACCTGTGCTTGGAGAGGTCACAGGTTCAAGAGAGGAACGAATTACCCTCATTTGACTAAAATGGCACAGTATCAATTGGCTTCTAGATATTTGTGTTTTTATGCATAACAGAAGCTACTCTCAGACTTAATCAGAGAATCCTCTTTTCCATGAATAGCTGTGAAATTCATGGACTCATGGATCTTCAAGATGCTGACACTAAGTGATAATTGAGGGCCTAGTCCTAGATAAGACAGTTATACCTCCACCCCCAAGGCTCAGGAAATATTGTAGAAGATGAGATAGGAGCCAGAAAGACAGGGACCAGGACTATGAAATATCATTCTCTAAGCATATGATCTCATAGCAGTTGTAGTTACTCTCACAGGACTCACAGATATTAGCTCTGCCATCAATCAGATAAGGATGGCTTATGGGGCCACCATGATCAACAGCTGATATGAAAATATCATGTACCTGGCACTGGGAATTTTGCTCAGTAACCCACAGCTTCTAGAAGCAACATTATCTAGCCATTAAAGGTCTGTAGCATTCTGACAAATTTTCCGCCTGGCTCAACTGTTCTTATGTTTTCTAGACTTTTTTCCAAAATCTGAACCATTGATTGCCAAAAGATTCCAGAAGAAGGGTAGTCATTGTTTGAAGTTGTCCAACAACCACTGAGCTCATCCCATTCCAATGGATAGCTCTAAACATACAGTCATGCAGATAGACCTGGTTAAACTCAGTGGGTCGCAGAAAAGAGGTATAGGCAGGAATGTGACAGACTTTTAGGGAAGTGGGAGGCTCATCATATGAAAGGTCAGAGGGATCTAAATACAATGGGGGAATGACAGTGCTCAGCATACAAAATATATTGTCTGTAAACGAATATATTTTTTAAAAAAGCCCTTACAGGTCTCTTCTTTTTCACTTGTTTTTTTAAATTATTTTTTATTTGATATATTTTTTATTTACATTTCAAATGATTTGCCCTTTTCTGCCCCCCCACTCACCGAAAGTCCCATAAGCCCTCTTCCCTCCCCCTGTTCTCCCATCCACCCATTCCTACATCCCTGTTCTGGTTTTGCCCTATACAGCTACACTGAGTCTCTCCAGAACCAGGCCACTCCTCCGTTCTTGTACATCACTTGATGTGTGGATTGTGTTTTGGGTGTTCCAATTTTCTAGGCTAATATCCACTTATTAGCGAGTGCATACCATGATTAATCTTTTGAGACTAAGTTACCTCACTTAGTATGATGTTCTCCAGCTCCATCAATTTGCCTAAGAATTTCATGAATTCATTGTTTCTAATGGCTGAATAGTACTCCATTGTGAATATATACCACATTTTTTGCTTCCATTCTCCCAATGAGGGATACATGGGTTCTTTCCAGGTTCTGGCTATTATAAATAGGGCTGCTATGAACATAGTGGAGCATGTATCCTTATTACCTGCTGGGGAATCCTCTGGGTATATGCCTAGGAGTGGTATAGCAGGGTCCTCCAGAAGTGAGGTGCCCAGTTTTCTGAGGAACCGCCAGACTGATTTCTAGAGTGGCTGTACCAATTTGCAACCCCATCAGCAGTGGAGGAGTGTTCCCCTTTCTCCACATCCTCACCAACACCTGCTGTCTCCTGAATTTTTAATCTTAGCCATTCTGACTGTTGTAAGTTGAAATCTCAGGGTTGTTTTGATTTGCATTTCCCTAATAACTAATGAAGTTGATGATTTTTTAAGATGCTTCTCAGCCATCCGAAATTCTTCAGGTGAGAATTCTTTGTTTATCTCTGTACCCCATTTTTAAATAGGATTATTTGGTTCTCTGGGGTCTAACTTCTTGAGTTCTTTGTATATATTGGATATTAGCCCTCTATCTGATGTAGGGTTGGTGAAGATCTTTTCCCAATTTGTTGGTTGCCAATTTGTCCTTTTGATGGTGTCCTTTGCCTTACAGAAACTTTGTAGTTTTATGAGGTCCCATTTGTCAATTCTTATCTTAGAGCATACGCTATTGGTATTCTGTTCAGGAACTTTCCCCCTGTACTGATGTCCTCAAGGGTCTTCCCCAGTTTCTTTTCTATTAGCTTCAGAGTGTCTGGCTTTATGTGGAGGTCCTTAATCCATTTGGAGTTGAGCTTAGTACAAGGAGATAAGGATGGATCAATTCGCATTCTTCTGCATGCTGACCTCCAGTTGAACCAGCACCATTTGTTGAAAAGGCTATTTTTTTTTCCACTGGATGTTTTCAGCTCCTTTGTCGAGGATCAAGTGGCCATAGGTGTGTAGGTTCATTTCTGGATCTTCAATCCTATTCCATTGATCCCGCCTGCCTGTCATTATACCAATACCATGCAGTTTTTAACACTATTGCTCTGTAGTGTTGCTTGAGGTCAGGGATGCTGATTAGCCCAGAATTTCTTTTGTTGTTGAGAATAGTTTTAGCTATCCTGGGTTTTTTGTTATTCCAGATGAATTTGAGAATTGCTCTAACTCTATGAAGAACTGAGTTGGGATTTTGATGGGTATTGCGTTGAATCTGTATATTGCTTTTGGCAAAAATGGCCATTTTTACTATATTAATCCTGCCAATCCATGAGCATGGGAGATTTTCCCATTTTCTGACGTCTTCTTCCATTTCCTTCTTCAGAGTCTTGAAGTTCTTGTCATACAGATCTTTTATATGTTTGGTCAGTCACACCAAGGTACTTTATATTGTTTGTGGCTATTGTGAAGAGTGTCATTTCCCAAATTTCTTTCTCAGCCAGCTTATCCTTTGAGTATAGGAAGGCTACTGATTTGCTTGAGTTGATTTTATATCCTGCCACTTTGCTGAAGTTGTTTATCAGCTGTAGGAGTTCTCTGGTGGAGGTTTTGGGGTCACTTAAGTATACTGTCACATTATCTGCAAATAGTGATAGTTTCACTTCTTCCTTTCCAATTTGTATCCCTTTGACCTCCTTATGTTGTCTAATTGCCCGAGCTAGTCCTCAAGTACAATATGGAAAAGATAAGGAGAGAGGGGGCAGCCTTGTCTAGTCCCTGATTTTAGTGGGATTGCTTCAAGTTTCTCTCCATTTAGTTTGATGTTGGCTACCAGTTTGCTGTACATTGCTTTTACTATGTTTAGGTATGGGCCTTGAATTTCTGTTCTTTCCAAGACTTTAAGCATGAAAGGATGCTGAATTTTATCAAATGCTTTTTCAGCATCCAAAGAAATGACCATGTGTTTTTTTTTCTTTGAGTTTGTTTATGTAGTGGATTGCATTGATGGATTTCTGTATATAGAACCATCCCTGCATCCCTGGGATAAAGCCTACTTGATCACGGTGGATGATCGTTTTTATGTGTTCTTGGATTCGGTTGGCAAGAATTTTACTGAGTATTTTTGTATCGATGTTCATAAGGGAATTTGGTCTGAAGTTCTCTTTCTTTGTTGGATCTTTGTGTGGTTTTGGTATTAGTATAATTGTGGCTTCGTAGAAGGAGTTGTGCTATTTTTGGTTTGGAGAGTTTCTGTGACCCCTTCTATTTCTTTAGGAGTTATGGGACTGTTAAGATGATCTATTTGGTCCTGATTTAATTTTGGTATTTGGTATCTGTCTAGGAAATTGTTCATTTCCTCCAGATTCTCCAGTTGTGTTGAGTATAGGTTTTGTAGTAGGATCTGATGATTTTTTGAATTTCCTCAGTTTCTGTTGTTATACCCCCCTTTTCATTTTTAATTTTGTTAATTTATATACTTTCTCTGTGCCCTTTGGTCAGTCTGGCTAAGGGTTTATCTATCTTGTTGATTTTCTCAAAGAACCAGCTCCTGGATTTGGTGATTCTTTGTATGGTTCTCTTTGTTTCCACTTGATTGATTTCAGCCCTGAGTTTGATGATTTCCTGTCTTCTACTCCTCCTGGGTGAATTAGCTTCTTTTTGTTCCAGAGCTTTCATGTGTGTCATTAAGCTGCTAGTGAATGCTCTCTCTCGTTTCTTTTTGGAGGCATTCTGGGCTATGAGTTTTCCTTTTAGCACTACTTTCATTGTGTCCTACAGATTTGGGTATGTTGTGCCTACATTTTCATTAAATTCTAAAAAGTCTCTGATTTCTTTATTTCTTCTTTAGCTAAGTTATTGAGTAGAGTATTGTTCAGCCTCCATGTGTATGTGGGCTTTCTGTTGAATTTATTGCTATTTTAGACCACTTACTCCATAGTGATCTGATAGGAGGCATGGGATTAGTTCGATCTTATATTTGTTGAGGTCTGTCTTGTGACCAATTATATGATCGATTTTGGAGAAGGTACCATGAGGTGCTGAGAAAAAGGTATATTCTTTTGCTTTATGGTGAAATGTTCTATAAATATAAGTCAAATCCAATTGGTCCAAAGCTTCAATTAGTTTTACTGTGTCCCTGTTTAGTTTCTGTTTTCCTGATCAGTCCATTGAGGATAGTGGAGTGTTGAAATCACCCACAGTTATTGTGTTAGGTGCAATGTGTGCTTGGAGCTGAAAAGTAAAGTTTCTTTTATGAATGAGGGTGTCCTTGCATTTGGTAAATAGATGTTCAGGATTTAGAATTCTTCTTGGTGGATTTTTTCTTTGACCAGCAAGAAGTGTCCTTCCGTGTCTCTTTTGATGTCCTTAGGTTGAAAGTCAATTTTATCTGATATTAGAATGGCTACTCCGGCTCCTTTCCTGAGACAATTGGCTTGTAAAATTGTCTTCCAGCCTTTTACTCTAAGGTAATTTTTGTCTTTGACACTGAGGTGTGTTTCCTGTATGCAGCAAAATGTAGGGTCCTGTTTCCTTATCCAGTCTGTTAGTCTATGTCTTTTTATTGGGGAATTGAGTCCATTGATGTTAAGAGATATTAAGGAATAGTGATTATTACTTCCTGTCATTTTTGATGTTATTTTTATATTTGAGTGGTTATCTTCTTTTGGGTTCAATGAAAGAAGGTTACTATCTTGCTTTTTCCAGGGTGTAGTTCCCTCCTTGTATTAGAGTTTTCCTCCTATTATTCTTTGTAAGGCTGGGTTTGTGGAAAGATATTGTGTAAATTTGGTTTTGTCATGGAATATCTTGGTTTCTCCATCTATGGTGATTGAGAGTTTTTCTGGGTATAGTAATCTTGGCTGACATTTGTGTTCTCTTAGAGTCTGCATGAGATATGCCCAGGATCTTCTAGCTTTCATGGTCTCTGGTGAGAAGTCTGGTGTGATTCTGATAGGTCTTCCTTTATATGTTACTTGACCTTTTTCTCTTACTGCTTTTAATATTCTTTCTTTGTTTAGTGCATTTGGGGTTTTGATTATTATGTGACGGGAAGTATTTCTGCTCAGGTTCAGTCTGTTTGGAGTTCTGTAGCCTTCTTGTATATTGATGGCATCTCTCTCTTTAGGTTAGGGAAGTTTTCTTCCAGAATTTTGTTGAAGATATTTGCTGGTCCTTTCAGTTGTAAATCTTCACTCTCATCTATAGCTATAATCCTTAGGCTTGGTCTTCTCATTGTGTCCTGGATTTCCTGGATGTTCTGGGATACAAGCTTTTTGCATTTTGCCTTTTCTGTGACTGTTGAGTCAATGGTTTCTATGATATGTGGCATCTGAGATTCTTTCTTCCATCTCTTGTATTCTGTTGTTGATATTTGCATCTATGGCCCTGATTTCTTCCCAAGGTTTTATATCTCCAAACTTGTCTCCCTTTGTGATTTCTTAGTTGTTTCTACTTCTGTTTTTAGATCCAGGATGGTTTTGCTCAGTTCCTTCATTTGTTTGTTTGCGTTTTCCTTTAATTCTTTAAGAGATTTTTTGTGTTCCCTTTTTCATGACTTCTGCGATTTGACTCACTTTCTCCTGCATTTCTTTAAGTTTTTTTTCTTTTCTTTCTTTTTTTTTTTTTTTTTTTTTTTTTTTGTGTTTCTTCTTTATTGGCTTCTATCTCTTGAACCTTATTCTCCTGAATTTCTTTAAGTGATTTTTGTGTTTCCATTATATGGGTTTCTGGCTTATTCATGTTCCCCTGTATTTCTTTAAGAGATTCATTTATGTCCTTTTTGTGTTCCTCTAGCAGCATCATGACCAGTGATTTTAAATCCAAATCTTGTTTTTCTGGTGTGTTGGGGTATCCAGGACTTGCTGTTGTTGGAGAGTTTGGTTCAGATGCTGCCATATTACCTAGATTTCTGTTGGTAGCATTCCTATGTTTGCCTTTTGCCATCTTGTTATCTCTGGCATTAGTTGATCTTGTCTCTGGCTGGTGTTTGAGCCTCCTGTGAGGCTGTAAGGCTATTTTTGCAACACTGGATGGCTGGGTTTCCCCTGTCACAGATTGCTGATGTGCTGCACTCCTCTTGGGTGCCTATGGAGCCCTAGTGTGCCTTGCCCCAGATTGTCTCTGTGAACCAGGCGATGCCCGTTTGCTCCTTCAGGGAGTGCTGAGGGTGTATGCTGTGGGGATCAGCAGAGTGCTGATCACTCTTGTCGGGCAGCCAATCCCCCAACTGGGTTGGTGCACACAAGGCTAGCCTAGCTGCTCAGGCCCTGAGTCCAGGCAAAAGCCTGACAGGCTTAGGCCCAAGCAATGATAACCTCAAGCTATGACTTCTAACTGGTTCTGTCCGGTAGCAAGATGGTGCTGTGCGAGCCTCCTACAAGTCCCATGGCAATCTGCCGGGCTGACAACCTCCTGGCTGGGTTGGCACACATATGGCCCACCAGACAGCTCAGGGTATGGGTGCAGGCCAACGCCTGTTAGGCTTAGATCCCTGTGAGGTTGGCCTCAGGCTATGACTGTTAGCTGGCTTTGCCTGCTAGAACTCTCTGGCGTCCTGTTGCCAAATTGGCGGTGCATGCTTCCTCTAAGTGCTGGGACAGACTGCAGGGCAAACAACCTCCTGGCCAGGTTGGCACACCGGCAAACAACCTCCTGGCCAGGTTGGCACACCGATGGACCCCCAAATAGCCCAGGGCCTGGGTGCAGGCCAACGCCTGTCGGGCTTAGACCCCTGCCATGCTGGCCTCAGGCTAAGTCTGTGTACCTTGGGCTGTTGGTTCTCTCTGGAGAGCCAAGATGGTAGAGAGCCTCTTGTAACTGACTGGCGGGAGGCAGGGTTCTGATGTGGCTTCAGTGCGGTGAAAAGCGCTGTAACTCCGCTGCTGCTTGCAGCCCGGCTGGCCAGCGGTGTCAATGGTAGTGAGCACAGGGCCTGCCAGGACCCTGTCGCCTTGGTTCCACTGGTGGGGGCCCTTCTGCTGGACGAGCTGCTGCTGCTGCTGCCGCCATACAGGTCTCCTCTAAAGATTCAAGGCAATCTCTTTTTGTTTTTTTTGTTTTGTTTTTCGAGACAGGGTTTCTCTGTGGAGTCCTGGCTGTCCTAGAACTCACTCTGTAGACCAGGCTGGCCTCGAACTCAGAAATCACCTCAAGGCAATCTCTTAACTTTAAGCCCTAAAAAATAAGTTATGCACTTTCAAGGTAGAGTGGCATAGAGTAAACATTTCCATTCAAAAAAGGAGGAATGAGAGCAAACCAAGGAAAAATCTGACCAAAGGCGGGAAACACCAAATCCATGACTAGCATCTAGGGCTCCTTCTGACATCATCTAGGTTCCAGTTGGCTTGGGTAAACCCAGCCCTCCAGTTCAGAAGTTCTTTATGGGTTGTATTTTAGATATTGTTGGCTTCAAAGTAATCATTCCTTTCCACCTAGAAATGAAAGGATTAAGTGAGGGAGGAGAGGAACTGTGCTTGGTCAGTGCTCGATACCATCATTACTAAGTGTGCATTTTGATATTTGAAGGTTTTCAAAAGTCTTGGTAGGGTTCCTTATATGAGCTGGGCATGCAGTGTTGGCCTCAGCCACACTGGACTGTGTCACTCTGTTCAGTTCTTTACCTGAACACTCAGTTGTCCTGTGAAGAAGCAGCCCAGGTTTCCCGTCAGCAACTTGTCTCACCCCCTGCCTTACCTTGATGGTTGTCATGATGCAGAGGTTCCCTGCAATGTGCTTGCTTTTCTAAGAGCTGGAGATCAGGGACCTGGGGGATGTTGGCAGCTAGTGAGAAATGCGCTTGTGGGAAGAGTTGGTAAAGGGTAGGGTGGGCTTCAAAGGAAGAGGAAGAATTAAGTTCATCATAGTCTTTTGTACAGATTTCCTGTAGGCAGGAGGAGAAGGAATAGGAGGAAGAGGAAGGAGAGGAGGAGAAGGAGGAGGAGAAGGGAGCAGGGTTCCGAGAAGGACATCCTGAGTTAATGCCAGCCTGATGATAAACTAGAGAGCAGCAATGAATCAAAGGCAGCCTCCAGCCGGAGTCTGACATAGGACACCCTCCCTTTTCACATTTCATGTTAGTGTTTAAAGCTCCCATTCTCAAGACCCATAAAACAACAGTCCCCGCTAGTAATGATTTCCTGCAGGTCGCCTGGAAGCATTAGAAAAAATGTTTCCTTTTAATAGGCTATTCGGGGAAGATAAAATCAATAACTCCTAGGCAGATATCTTGCAGATGCAAATTTATACCCTTCTCATATTCCTGCTTACCATCTTGTCTTCTATAAAAAACAAAAAATAAAAAAAAAATGTAGTTACACAGGACTGTTGCCTTTGGCAAAAGAGATGCTGGCTGGCACATCTCAATATGCATACAATGAGAGAAATGATCATGATAATAGATAGTTTTTATAACAATAGGTATTATCTTGAAGCTTTTTTATACTACTGTAGTTGTATCTAGCTGCCTCTGGCTATTGCAGCTGAATTCTATCATGTGATTTAAAAATGCCATTGCTAATAGAATTGTTCTCTTTAAGACCTTGACAAATTAAGCCAGGACCTAATGTGGATAGCCTTAGGTCTTATAGACGCTTGACTAATGGGTCTGTGATAAAGATACATGCTAGTTAAAGGATCCAGGGATGCAGATAGCATCACAAAGCATATTTTCTGAGACTGCTAAGCCTCTATCAAGTTATCAGCTGTTTCAGATAATTAAATTCACCGGTGGACACTCATCATCCACAGCCTGTATTTAAGGATTCCTCTTCTCTCTGCTTTTGAATCCATTTCTCTAGGGATTCATTTACGTTCCTCCAGAGAAATGGGCAAAACTTCTCAAAACTCAAATCAGAGATGCATGTGTAAGACAAAGGCTCCTCTGGTTTTCTAATGCCAATATATCCCATCATTTCTCCTTGGGATCCCACAGAGAAAACCCACAGCCAAGCCATGTGACCTTCGCCTCCTCCTCTTCTGCTTGGACACGGCCACAGGCATTGCACTAGCTTAATTTTCATTGTTTACTTGACACATACTAGAGTCATTTGGGACAAGGGAACCTCATTTGAAGAACTGGCTCAGTCAGATTGGTCTGTGACTATTTGTGGGAGAAGTGCCTTTATTTTTCACTGAGACAGGGGAGCTCTATCCCACTGTGGCTAGAACTCTTCCTTAGGCAGGTGGTCTTGTGTTGTGTTAAAAAGCTGGCTGAGAGTGAAGCAGGCTACACCACACCTTCATGGTTTCTGCTTTAGTTCCTGCTTGAGCTCCTGTCCCAACTTCTATCAGTGATAGAATGTGAGCTGGGAGTATAAGCCAGATAAATTCCTCCAGAGGAAATGTTGCTTTTGATCAGAAGCCTTTATCACAGCAATGGATCCATCTGGAGGTATTTACTACAGAGAAGCTCACAGCTTATGGAAGCCAGGAAATGTAACTGTGGGATGTAACTAGTGGGGTGGAGAGATGTAAGGAGGAGATTGCATTTTGTGGAATACTGTGCAGATCTGAGACACCATGTAATAGCTACACCTCTAGCTATATACAGAGAGGGTACAAACATGGGGCCTGACAAAAAGAAACAAGAATTACACGGCAAATTGTAAAGCACCAAATTCATGTAAACTGAACCTATGTAGACACATAAAACTATGTTTTACAATGACACGTGCTTGTGTAAGAAACTACCCAACTAATCTGAATGATTATTTATAGGAGGGAGGTGTGGTCATGAGGACAGAAGGAGCAAAAATAAAAATAAAACACTTCCTAGGGGCTGGGATCTAAGTTCCATATCTGAAATTTAGGTCTTCGATTGCCTAGGAAAGGATGGAAGTTCTTCATTGAGAACAAACACCATGGAAAAGGCTTACACGACATTTATTCTGCTTTTAAGTAAATGCATAACTAACAACATAAGTGGATATGCGAGCAGAATAATGTATCTTTGCATAATTCATGGATATGCTTAATCAGGTCTGACCCACAGCCTCACTGAGCTGTGCTTTCCTCTTCCTCCTGGCCCATTTTCTGTTGTTCCCACTGTGTCCCCATTGCCCTTGTGTTGATTCTCCTCAGAGCTCAGGATGGTTGCAGCGAATACTCTATACCTTCTTAGATATTGCTTAGAACATGATTTTTTATGTGGTATTATCAATCCTGCTTCCTCCCCTATCATCCCACCCCATCTCTAGTTCTCTGGTGCTAAGGAATGAAACCCATGGTCTCTTTCAAGATAGAACACCAAATTCTAGATAGAATGTGAGCTGGGAGTGTAAGCCAGATAAATTCCTCCAGAGGAAATGTTGCTTTTGATCAGAAGTCTTTATCACAGCAATGGATCCATCTGGAGGTATTTACTACAGAGAAACTCACAGCATTGCAGCAATTCTGTATGGGAGAGTTTATGGAAGCCAGGAAATGTAACTGTGGGATGTAACTAAGTCCCAGCCTTGTGAGAGAGGCTCCCTTCTTTCATACACTCTGCAGGAGGTTCTGCTATTGAATATCTACCACATGGAATGGGTGCCTGCACATGGAATGGGACATGGACTGAATGCCACATGGAATGGGTATCCTTGGTTTTCTGGAGAGCTGGGGTTTCCCAGGCAGTAGTGAGCCACTGGTGCTGTGTGGTTCCGGAAGAAGGTGCCTTCTAGAGACAGCACGGAAGAATGGCATGATTACTGTGTAGAGATTTTCTTAGACTCTATTTTATTTCCCATGATCAAGAAAAAAATGCTATTCCTGGCTGGGGCACTTCCTGAGTTTAGCATTTAGCATGTTTTACTATTTATCTCTCAAATTGTTCTGACTCATTCTACCTCTTGCAAAATGTATAATGCTGCTGTTCTCTAGGCTGTGCTGCTGGCAGGGAATGGTATTTGTGAGGAAGTCCTGGGCTTCTGGAGTCGACTTTTAGTTTGCTCAGCTACTTCATCTTTGTTGCTGTGATAATATATCCTGATAACATTCAACCTAAGGGAGAAAGGGTTTATTTGGCTCAGAATTCCAGGAGAACTCACGGCAGTTAGCTGTGTCACACCCAAGAGTGGAGAGAGAATAAATGTGTTCATCTTAACACTCAATTACTTTCCCTACTCTTACATAGCCCATGGCCCCAACGTAGGAAGTGCTGCTGTCCATTTTTATGTGGGAATCTTACCATATCAACTAAGGCAATCAAGACAGTCCCCCTACCCTGCCCCAGCCAACCTGACCAAGACAGTTCCTTACAGAGACTCCCAAGTGGTTCTAGCTTATGTTAAGTAGACAATTAAAACTCTCACCATAATCAATCCCTGAGATATAGATCTCAATAAAGATACGTTGGTCAGAGGAAAAACAGTAACTGTGTATCAAGTTGTTAGTTGGGCTATTAAGACTCGTGTACTTAATCAAGAACATTGGAAGATATGTAGCCTAAGATGGTCCTTTTTTTTTTTTTTTGCTAGTCCTTCTACATTGTTTATTTTTTATTTTTATTAGGTATATTCTTTATTTACACTTCAAATGGCCCCTTTCCTGGTTCCCCCTCCTCTGAACATCCTGTAAGTCATCTCTCCTTCTCCAATCAACCCTCTCCCGCTTCTCTGTCCTGGTATTCCTCTACACTACTGCTTCAAGTCTTTCCAGGACCAAGGGCCTCTCCCCTATTTGGTGTCCAACAATATCATCCTCTGCTGCTGACGTATCTGGGGTCATGGGTAACTCCAAGTGTATTCTTTGGTTGATGGTTTTGTCCCTGGGAACTCTGGGAGTACTTGGTGACTCATATTGTTGTTCCTCCTTTGGTGCTGCAAACCCCTTCAGCTCCTTTGGTCCTTTCTCTCATCCACTGGGGACCCTGTGCTCAGTTCAGTGACTGGCTGAGAGTTTCCCCTTCTGTATTTGTCATGCACTAGCAGAGCTTCCCAGGTGACAGCTATATCCGGCTCCTGTCAGCAAGTACTTGTGGGTATGCACAATAGTGTCTGGGTTTTGTAACTGTATATGGGATGGATTCCTAGGTGGGGGTAGTATCTGGATGGTCTTTCCTTCAGATTCTGCTCCACACTTTGTATCTCCTTCTGTGGGTATTTTGTTCCTCCTTCTAAGAAGGACTAGAGTATGCATACTTTGTTTTTCCTCCTTCTTAGGCATCATTTGATATGAATTGTGTCTTGGGTCTTAAGTGAGGCAAGGTGGCCCTCATACTCAAAGTCAGAGGTCCTGTCCTGAACCAAGGCACACTTGGCTTTTCCTGACATAACCTCACCAGCTCCATCTGCATCACACAATACAGAAGACACACTACCTGAGTCATTTGCCTGCCCACTCTTGTGCCACGCTTTTGTGATTGTCTTTCTCAGTTCCCAGGGAAAGGGGGATCATTCCTGTGGGAGGTGGTGATTTGTTCCTGCTTCAGGAAATAGCATCACATTTCTGTCTCCCAAATTGGCAAATGAAACAAATGTTATTAACTTTATCTCTAGAGGAGACTCCTTAAAGGTGTTATAGGAATTCACACTGGCTATTATTCTCATCCAGAATGACATGTGGCCACACACACACACACACACACACAACTAGACTACATGGCTGTAGTAGGGAGGTAATCTCTTGTGTTCTGGATGGACTGCAGCCAAGAGGTCAGTGGCATAATGTAATGACAGCTGTCTTAGTGATGACACAGTGTTACATTTTCATTTCAGCGGCTGCAGTAAAATACCCCAACAAAAAACAACTTGGAGGAGAAAAGACATATAACACAGGTTAGAGTTGATCGTTAAAGGGGAGCTCAAGGCAGCAAGTTTAAACAACTAGTGGTATCACGTTCACAAGAACAAAGAGAGATGAATGGATCAACCCTCTTTTGGCCACTTGTGCTCAGCTGGATCTTGTTAGTCCTCTTTTTTTGCCTAGGAAATGATGTTGCCCACAGCACACTGGGTCTTCCCATATCAATTCACTTTAGATCACCTCTCCCAGACATGCCCATGGAGACTCTCTTCCCTGGTGATTCTAGCTTGTACCAAGTTCACAATTAGGATCACATAAGGCAAGAGGATAGCTGCATGTTTATCTACCCTAGTCCTTCAGAGATTACCCCGAAGCCCTTGCTCCCTACATCAACAATCTCCCTAATATCAATATCCCCTATCACCTGTAACAGCCCGTGAACTCATCCTACATATCATCCACAGTGGACATTAGGTCTCACTCCGGATGGTGTATAGTCTACCTTCTATAAGTTTAGAAGAACACAAAGCAGACATCATGCACCCACCATTACAGAGTCGCTTCCCTATCGTAAAGTCCCGCCATGCTTCACCTTTCTACGGCCCCCAATCACTCCCAGCAGTCACTGCACTCTCATCTGCCATCATTGCATTTCTTTCTCTAGAATCTCATCTAGTTGGGATCAGGTAGCGTATAACCTCACATCGGCCTCTTTTACTTGGGGTTCCTTCATCCTGTTTCATTTCTATTTAGTGCTGGATGACATTCCACTTTCAGGATGTCCCATAGTATGTTTATTACCTTACTGAAAGATATAGTGATTGCTTTGATGCCTTGCCAATTAGGAAGAAAATTTTAAGCACTGTGTTGGTATTTGTTTAGATATATTTTCAACTTTTTAGTGTAAATACCAAAAAGCACTATTGCTGATACTGTGGTGAAAACCTGTTTTTGTGAAGAGAAACTCTCTCTCTCTAAAAACAATCCAAAGAGTCTTCCAGAGTGACTGTACTATTTTGTTAGAGAGGGTTCCTGATATTTTCTAGGTGTCACCAGCATCTGGTGCTGCTGCTGTTTTGTGACTTTGCCATAATGATAGGTGTATGGTATATCTCACTGTCTAGAATATATTTCTTTGATTCATATGATGAATCATGGCTTATTTGCGGTAGAGCTTGAATGTTTGTGTTTTCCTAATGTCCAGCTATTAATGATCTAATCACCAATGGGATCGGAGGAGACTGTGCCTTTAGAAGGTGATAAGAGCATCTTTAGAGGTATTAAGAGGTGACAAGAGAGTTCTGTCCTCTTGAATGTTATTAATGACTTTAAAATAGCCTCAAGAGCACTCACCCAAGTCTCATACCATGTGACAAAGAAGTTCCCATCATCTATGAGCCAGAAAGCAGGCCCTCACCCATCAGTTAGTGCATTGTCTCCCTGCCTCCAGAACTGAGAAATGTCGAGAAACGTAATTCATATCTCCAAGGGGATAAGAGCTGTTTTATCCTGGAGCCAAATGTAGATCACAGCTCAAGAACACAGATTGATGTTAGCAAACCATGTTAAGACCTGGTAACCGTTTCATGAGTATAAATCAAGATACTTTCCAAATATGTTGATAAGAAACTCAGGTAGGCAGCCTATAGCAGAGCCAAGAGGACTTTCTGACAGGTCCCAGACACTATCTGATGACATTCTTAGCCTTTGGATTAGTGCAAGTTGGGCGTCTGTTCAGAAATTCCAAAATTATTTACTTAATACTCACAAGGATGCTAAGTCACACAGAGATGAGGAATAAATCCAACAAAGCATGACAATCTACTTATTTACCACTAGTAAATCCTCTGTTGCTGGGATATACTATATTTCTCTATCCTTCACGCTCGCTCTTTCGCATCTGCTCCATCACATGCAGAATGGCAGATGGATGCTCTTGTCACTTCGACCTTTCGTCTGTGGCCTTTTTGAGAACAGTTTCCTCTCTCCCTGGTGCTGACTCCCTGTACAAAGGAAACCTCACTGTCCCCCCCCCCCCAGTGTCCTTCATCCATTATACAAGCCCCATGGTAATGACATATGACACTTCTGAAACAGGAAGCAAGGACTCACAGTTACAGGTCTGTCATACCCTCTTGGACACTTGATAGGATGCTAATGGATTGTGTCTCTGTTCAGACTACAGTGAGCTTCACTTTGTGTTTCTTGAGGTCACAGGACATGGGAGTTGTACAGGGAAAGGAGAGGGGAACTTCTGAGAAATAGGGTTAAGCCCACAAGCAGATAAAGGAGGCATTATAGGGAACCCAGAGAGGATACACACAGGCAGGCTGTTTGCACATCATTCTACAGGAAACTCAGTCCCCACTGGGTTGGAATTCTAAGGTTCATAATTCCTTCACAAACCCATCCCCCAGGAGTAGCCCTGAGTTTAATCCAGCTTCTAAAACTTGCTGACTACAGGATGATGATAATGTATACGTGTTGGGTGCCTTGCCTTTTTAATGTGCCAATTGTAGTCATTAAGTGCGATAGGAAGAAGATGAACGTGCAATTTAGGGAGAGGCTCACAGCTAACTACCAGCTTAATTAATACAGGGAGGGGTGCTATGCAGCAGTAAAGTGATTTATTCCTTCCTTACTTCAGTAATGTGTCCTGCAGCTTTCTTCTCTCCAAGCTCAGGGGATTCAAGGGTAAGTAGTTGGGGCAGGGATAGGGTGAGCCCACGCTCACCTCAGCATTCAGAGCACTCAGATGGACCCTCTGTCCCAGACCTTCTGCCTCAGTTTCTACTTCTTATGGCTTACAGACCTAACACTTCCCACTGTGTGATTCCCACATGACTCTGTCTCTGAGGTTGTTAGGTTTCCTTCCTTCCCTCCTTCCCTCCTTCCCTCCATCTCTCCCTCCCTCTCTCTCCCCTTTTCTCCCTCCTTCCTTCCCTCTCTTCTGTCCTCCTTCCCTCCCTCCCTCCTTCTTTCCCTCCTTCCCTCCCTTCTTCCTTCCCTTCCTCTTTTCCTCTTCCCTCCTTCCCTCTCTCCCTTCACCCCTTTCTTTTCTTTTCCCCCTCCCCCTTTTTCTATAAAAGACCACAAGTATCTCAGCTTGTAGATGCTGACAACCCTAAATTCCTGACTCCATTTTTCAAGTGCTGGGATTGTGCTGTGATGTCTTGGTTTTTGAGTTGCTGGGGGTGGAACACAGAGCTTTCTGTATGCTAGATGGAGACTCAACCTAAGCCACTACATTCCTAGTTACCTTCCCCCATCACTGTCTCTTAG
This sequence comes from Apodemus sylvaticus, assembly GCF_947179515.1. Classification (NCBI taxonomy): domain Eukaryota; kingdom Metazoa; phylum Chordata; class Mammalia; order Rodentia; family Muridae; genus Apodemus; species Apodemus sylvaticus. The sequence goes on along the minus strand of NC_067479.1, from coordinate 59,216,369 downwards.
TATGTATGTATGTGTGCGTGTGTGTATGTGTGTGGTATATGTAGAAACACATGTACACATACGCAGAGGCCAGAGGAGGATGCTTTTTACCTTTATCACTTTTGCTTTGCTTGCTTGTTCAAGGCAAAGTCTCTCACTGACATGAAGCTCACAGCCAGGCTAGGTGGGCTGATCAGTGATCTCCTGGGATCCTTTGTCTCTGCTGGCTTTCTTCTACTGGAAATGCTGGGGTCATAGGCACACAACCATGTGTGTGTGTGTGTGTGTGTGTGTGTGTGTATGTGTGTATGTATATGTATATATATATACATATATATACATATATATACACATATATTACACATGGGTACCAGGGATTTGAACTTAGCTCTGCTGGAATTTCCCAGTAAGTGCTCTTACCCAGAGAACTGTCTTACCAGACCACCAAGCCTCTCATTTCTTGATGTCTTTCTGTACTGCCAGAGCCTACCTTGGTGCTGTGATCACCAGTTCTAGAAACTATCTTGACGAGATGCTGAAAGGTCGTGGCCTCCTTCTGCATAAGAAGATACTGTCACATGGCTGGCTGCCTTTAAAAAATTTCAGGTCAGAATCTAAGCCAGGAGGTCAGATTCTGATGCACTTATCACTTCAGGATGGACACTGCCATGCTTGCTCCTGCCCTCCTTTGGTCTCGAACTCTCTTACCTTCCTCACTATGCTCCCTTCTGTGTCTAGACATGTGCTAACGCCTGTTTCTTTACCTCTTAGGATTAGAATCTCAACTGTGCCCCTCAACAAGCTCATGCTTTTTTCTTTTTAACTTTTCATTGGTTCTTTGTAAATTTCACATCATGTACCCAATCCATCCCACTCATCTTCCCCTCCCTTCCCACTCATCTCCCCCTCCCCTCGTATCTGCCTTCCACCCTTGCCACCTCCCTACCAAGAGAGGGAATAAACCTCACTGTGGAAGCTATAGTATGTCACAATGTATCCCCACAGTATACTCTTTTGTCCACATTTATTTGCTTTCAAATGTTCATTGCAATGACTTATTGGTCTGATGCTAGGTGCCTGGCTTCTGCTACTCTATCAATACTGAAACTTACTGGGACTCCTCTCAGATATCCTATTGTTGCCCTGTGTCATGGAGATCCTGTAGTTTTGGATCTGAAGAATTCTTCCTGTATCCTGGATGTTCGTTTCATCAATGGAGTAAATGTTGGAGTGGACCAATTCAAAGCCTTGGATCTGGGCCCGAGAGGTATCTGACCTGGTTAGCTTACAAGTTCTCCCACTCTCATGCTCTCTGGTCCAGCTCTCCTGCCTGCCATAGATGTCGAGGGATGAGGGAATAGGGGGCGTGTCTCTCCCTCTTCTGTACCACTGCCCATCAGACAAGAGGCAGGGCCAGCTCTGCTGCACCTATGTGCTTGGGGCCTGCTTACCTGCAACCCCCACATCCAGGGCCAGCTCCATTGTACTGTCCAGGTGAGATGCAGGGCCAGCTCTCCTGCTCTCATGACCTCTGAGCTAGCTCTCCTGCCTGCTGAGGTGTGAAGGGGTGAGGGTATCTTTCTCTTGCTCACACTACCATATGCCAGTCAAGTTGCAGGGCCAGTTCTCCCATGCTCACAGCCCTGGCTCATCCACACCCCCTCCATCAAAGTTAACTCTACTGTGATGCCCAGGTGAGGGACAGGGATAGCTTTCCTGCTTTCATTACTTTGGTGACAGGTCTCTTCCATGCCAAAGGTGGTGAGGAGAGAGGGCAGGGAGAGAGGAGGGTATCCCTCCTTCATCCACACCACTGCATGAAGATGAATGGTAGAGCCAGCTCTTCCACACTAGTATCCTTGGGGCTGGCTCCGCCATAACTCCTGCAGTCTGTAGGGTCCACTCTCCCAAGTACTGCAGCTGGCTGAGGGTGTGGTCAGCTCCCCTGTTCTCCTGCTTCCAGGGCCAGCTCCCCCACAATGCCCAGGGGAGAGGTGGAGCCAGTTCTGCACTGCTTTCAAATATCAACATGTCCTTGGGCAGTAGCCCAGACCAGGAATGTCCACCTGACCTTTGGTGATATCAGATCCCTACTGCTTCAGGGACACTGACCCAGATGTGGCCGATGCTGGCAGCACAGGTCAGGACCCCACCATGGCCCCAGCTGGCACCAGCTGTTCCTCATTCCCCTTGAGCTTCCACTTCTGCCTCTCTTCAATGTGCCACATCTTTCTCTTTCATTTCTCCACAATTTACTTGGCCCTCTTAATAGCATCCTTGGTCTCTGAATGTCTCAGAAGTGGTCTTAGGAGTTTTATGCCCTGCCCATACATTACAGCACTGGGAAGGAGCCATCTTGGGCATGGTCTGCCCACTCCCAAGCCCATGTGTTGCTGAATTGGTGGTCATCTCAGGCTAGCTTCCTGTCTGGGCTCCGTGGCACTTATCTGTTGGTGGTCTCATGCTTGCTCCTCATCTAGACCCACTTGAGGGACTCCATGTGAGGGTCCGTCTTGGGCTTATTCCTGCCTGGTACCCACAGTGCTAGGTGGCGTTCTTCTAGTCTCTGGTTTATTCCCCATCCTGGCCTGGGAGCTTACCCTGGCTTGCCCGCTGTCAGACTGGTGGTCATCCCAAGTTTGCTTTGTTCAGAGAATGTTAGGCAACTAATCATTCCAATGTTTCTAGGTCAGAACACTGAGCATAGACATAGCCTGTCCTCTCTGCCACCTACTGACCCACATGTGACAACAGCACCAGCAATGCCTCTAGGGGCAGGTTCTTTTCTTGTTTAAGCTCATGTTCTGAATGTTTGTCTCCTGGTTTGTATTACTTTGAGTCTGGAGAGCTTTGAGGTGGGTGGAGCCTGGTTGGTGCGGGGTGAGTTTCTGGGGATGGAGATTTGAAAGTTGGAGTTGCTCCTGGATGTCCTCTGCATCTTAGCCCACTGGTGTGTGAGGCACACCCCCTGAAAGCTCCCACCGACATGGAGAGAGCCGTGCAGCCCTGCTTTCTTGCCATGACTGACTGAATTCCTTGAAAATAAACTCTTGTGTTGTTTCTGCCAAGGTCACTGAGAGGTAAAAGCAGACTGATCTATCATCTTTTTAAAATTTATTTTTTTATCTTATGTTCAAACTTCACATCTTAGTGTTCAAAGCTAAGTTCAAGTTTCAACCCTTCGTCGGAACCTCCGTGGAGCTGTGTGCTTTTATATTCTCCAGTTTTTATTAAGTTGCTTTGCATCACATCGTTGACGTCATTGTTTCACGTCACACACATACGGCTTAAGGTTGAACTCTGTGCCAGGCACTGTTGGAGGCACTGAGGATGTATACCGAGATAAAATCTATGAACTGGTTGTTGTATGACAATTTTTTTTTCTTAGAGAGATGCAGCAAACACCTGTGCTGACCCGTGATAGAGAACCTGCGATAGACCAAAATATGTATACCACCAAAGTTCATTTTGGTGAACCAATGAGTTTTATTGGGGTTACTTACAGGAATATGGGTGAAGGGGGTGTTTACAGGAGCAGACATGACACAAAGACAGATTATCACCAAAGCCCAGCTCAGAATTGCTGACAACATACAAAATCTGGAAGCCTGGAGCACATTGCACAGCCTGTAGGCAGCTTAACAGGTTGGACCGTGTCCTTTACAGGTGCTTTAGTTGGTCTGAGCCCCTTCCAGGTAGCTTGGCTTGTCTCTGTTAGGTAGCTGTCTGGTATCAGAGTCTCCTTTGCAGCTTAGCTTATCTCAGAGTCTTTTAGGAAACTGCACAATTTGTCTGAGCGCTACCCCCAGCTTTCATTGTTTACTCTGGTAAGGAGGAACCTGTGTATCTGGTCAGTTTCAGGGACTTCCTGAGGTTACTTTGAGCTGTTTACCTCCCTGCTTAAAAAGCACCTGTGCAGGAAGGAATGTTTCACTTTTAGACGAAACCCTTATACAACACTGGTAAGCCAACAGCAACAGACGGCTTGAGCAGAAAGGGGACAATGTTGCATAATGATAAACATCCCGGAGATTGCTTGTTGGTGTACTTTTTTAGGACTATTTTATTCAGGTTTCTTATACCTACCATCCTTCTCCACCCCAATCCTCTCCAACCCCCCCCCCCAAACTAGGTAGGAGAGAAAGAAGGTTAGAGGGAAAAGGGCCTATATACCTCTTTAGACTACTTCTTGCTTAACTGGAGCAAGTCCAATCTCTGTCATCAGGATATCTCCAACCAGCAACCTAGCAACCCAACAACCCAACAACTCAGCAATCCAGCAATAGCAAAAGCAGCAGCAGGAACCAGCAGCAGCCAGGCCGGGAGCAGTGAGGGGAGCAGTAGCCCCCACAGGCCCTCTCCGGGCTCTTGCTTTTATACTTTCTCAAGAGTCCTCAGAATTCCAAACATAAACTACCTGCAGCTTACAAAAATCTTGCCTCTCTAGAACAGGAGACAATGGTAGTCAGTGGCTGTGGACAATCTGAAGCAGCCCCATTTCCCAAAGCAGGGACAAAAACAAAAACATATTCACAAAATATAACTGGGGTTTTAAAGAAACCAAAATTCCCCCTTACAGTTGCTTCTGAGAAAAAGGAAACATTTGCATTGGCACCTAAAAGCAGGGAACTGTGGGAAGATCCCAGGGCTGGGAAAATAAGAGCAAGAATTTTGTGACTGGAATAACCTTTTGTGTCTAAGAACAGTATGGCACCAGAACTCTGGTGTCACTGTGGCCAGAGCTTAGCCAAACAAGGCTTAGTGGTTCATGGTGGGCAGGGACCCAGAGATCGAGCATCTCATTTACCAGAATCAGATGTAAGAGAGTTGAAGGCAGAGAATCGACAGATCACATTTTTCTCTGTGAAGACTGGGCTGAGATGGAAACAGAGAGACTTCATTATCTTCCACTTGTGCCTCAGAGTCCGCAGCCTCTCCTAGTTTGTAGATACGGCAGTGAAGGAGCTTCCAGTCACAGCGCTGGTACCAAGAGCTAGCCACTTAGATTCTGTCTGTGGTAAGCTTGGAGAATTAGCTGGGGACAGTTTCAAACCATAGCTACTCCCACCATGTTGATATGCTGTCTTAGAGTTTCTATTCCTGCACAAAACATCATGACCAAGAAGCAAGTTGGGGAGGAAAGGGTTTATACAGCCTTACAGCTGTATCTCATGGAGGCATTTCCTCAAGGGAGGCTCTTTTCTGTGATAACTTCATCTTGTGTCAAGTTGACACACAAAACCAGCCAGTACATATACTGTCTAGAGAACCCTAATTGAAGAAATGTTAAATGAGACCAAATATGACAATGTATGTGGAAACCCTTAGCCTTGTTCCCACACTGGCTAAGAACATAGCAAACATACAGCACAGTTTGAGCTTCCATAGTGCAAATCACAGGAATTTCCACAGCAACATGAAACTAAAGTCTGGACCCCTATGCACAAACCATGAAGTAAAGCAAAGGGAAAATGCTAAACAAAATCATTCACATTCTTCCTATAGGTCAACAGTGCAAAGAACAAAAAAATCCAAAGGATTGGAACTGGACATTGCCTTCCTAGGCAGCCTACCTGTGAGAGGCAGGTCTGAGCAAACAGACAGGGCTGGAGCTGAAGGGGGAGGAAGGCTTTGGGCGTTGAGAATAATATTGTGTGATTTTGAATGCCTATGGGAGAACAAGGCAGAGAGAGGATGAACTAGAAGAGAAAGTAGATAATAGATACAATTCATGACAGAACATAAAGGAACTTGGCCTGAACTAGGAAGAAGGAAGTGGCTGTAGTAGATTTTGAGAAGGTTCTTGTTTGAGCTAGACTGTAGCTTTGAATGTAGATGCTGGGCAGTTAGGAACCCATGGTAGTAGATCCAAATTGTTGCGTGAGGATAGAGGTGAGGCTGGCTGCTGACAGTGAGGGAGCTCTACAAGGCTGGTTGGTAGATGGCTGCAAAGGTTATCACTGCTTCACTGAGTCAACTGAGAGAAAGGACTGAGCAGACATGTCTAGCAGTGGGAACGCAAACTGTACTGAGCACTTAGAATCAAGACTTGGTTGATTCATTTGGCCACATGGTCTAAAGTACCATAGTTTTCTACTTCGTAATCACTTCATAAGAACACACAAAACAGTGATCAAAGTGCTTTGCCTCAAAGACATTAAAACTCTAAACACACATCTACAACTTCAGCTTCTGTCTTCCAGATCACCAATTTTGGTCTTCAGTTATTTCTGATAAATTATTTTTTTAAAAAAAATCTTTATTTTATTTATTTATGTATGTGTCAGATAGATAGAGACAGATATGTAGATAGATAGGTATATAGATGATAGATAGATAGATAGATAGATAGATAGATAGATAGATAGATAGATGATGGAGTAGGTGTGTGTGCCTACATGTGACTGTGGAAGCCAGACATCAATATTAACTGACTTTCTAATTTGTTCCCCCTTTGGTTTTATTTAGCAAGGTCTCCAGCTGAACCCAGAGCTCACTGATTGGTAGACCAGCATCACAGTAAACCTCTGGGATCTATCAGGCTTTGCCTCCCCATGCTGCATTTACAGGTGTGTAATGTCCAGTGTGGCATTTGCAAGGTTCTGGAGATCCACACTCAAGCCCCTAGGCCTGTGCAGCAAGCAGCTTACCCATCAAGCCACCTCCCCAGCCCCGATTTTTGAAAATTCTTAGCACTAAGCTGTCTTATTTGCAGAGTAAATTGCAGTGCATAAAAATGTTTACATTCATTTCCTTTTCCCACTTAATCTTTCTGAAGTAGATAACATTGTTTCCACTTATGAAAACCAAATGTTCACAGCTGGCGTGATCAAGGTCACGATAGTGCTAAGGGTCTGGGCAGGGACATGGGCACAGGCCTTCTCTCTCTATTCAAAGTTTCTGATCTTCCACTGATGTACAGTCCTGATCTCAGACAGGAGCTAGATTTTGTCTTATTTTTATACATTAGTTTAATCAGAAACAGATCAGTTAATCAGAAACAGATCATTTAATGTTTTTTTGTTTGTTTGTTTTTCCCTGTTTTATTTACTTATGTGTTCTTTTGAACTACAGTTTGTAATTCATCATGATAAATCCTTCTTTCTTACATCCTGGGTGGTGGGATGCTTCAAATAACAAAGGAAAAGGCTGACTTATGAAAGTAAATGTTAGTCCTCTTCCATGAAGTCATTCCTGTTCGTGATTTGTCTGAGTTATGCCCACGGTAATGTGGTAACTGGCACAATTTCAATAGCTATAATATCTCTTCAATTATAGCTGCCTAAAGATCTCTGAAAACCCCCACTGCTCAATGCATCAAGGTGAGGCTTTAGGGAAAAGACATCAGTTGTGGTTGTCTTTGCAGGGGGCAGGTGAACAATTCACGCTCCACCAGCACTTTTATGAGATGTCAAGGCTGTTTCAAAGATAACAAAGATAAGCAGAAATACATCCAACATATTAGGTTCTAGAGTTTCTTAAATTGTTAAAGCTCATAGTTTCAAAATACAACAGTCAATAGAATAGTCAATCTATGCAACATGTATTCATTGTTTGTTCAAAACTTGTTTCTTGTGCACAACCAGTGTTTGACTTTGTAGGTGAAGAAGGAAACAACTTAGCAAACCCATTATTAAGACTAGAACCTTCTAGTGGGCAAGATAGACCCCTCTCTAGCGGCTGCGACTTACAGGCTCATGTGTTTGACTACTTGGTCTCCCTGGAGTTGGAATGATTCTGGAGGTTGCAGGGGTTCAGCTTTTAGAGGTGGCCACTGAGGGCTAGTCTTGGAAGGATCATTTCCAGTTCAGCCCTCTGCTTCCTGATTTGGTAAGATGTGTAGCACCAGTGGCTTTGCAATGCCTTCCTGTGCCATGCCAATCGTATCTCCTCAAAGCCCAATCAAAGAAGATCATCATTCTATTGTATTTCATAGAAACTTTCATTTTGAAAAAGATTTTTCTTAAAGTCTCTCTCTCTCTCTCTCTCTCTCTCTCTCTCTCTCTCTCTCTCTCTCTCTCTCTCTCTCTCTCTCTCTGATTGTGTGTGTGCACGTAAATGCTGGTACACTCTCCCCTCCTCCCTTGGAGTGCAGACATCTTGGATCTTTTGGAGCTGGAGTTCCAGGTGGTTGTGAGCTGCCTGAAATAGTGCTGAGAACCAAACTCGGGGCCTTTGTGAGGGCAGTATGTGCTTTTAACCACTGAGACACATTTCTAATCCAGATATTTTTATTTTAAAAAATAATTCATTTCAATCATGTAACAAAACAGAAAAGATGGCAATATATAATTCTGTTTATGAGCAGTGACATATAGAGACTCAGAAAACCAAACACTGGTCATCAGGGCACATGAGAGGAGAGTAATGGATAGTTAGCTTCAAATCATATAGATTTTTCCTCATAGTCACCTTCTTTGTTTTGGCTTCATAGATCTCACCACTTCTCTGTCTCCTGACATACAGATTCTGTCCTAAAGTCTGGGCACAGGATTCCTAGGCAGTGATAAGATACTTATACCATCATCAACATCATTGCTCCAGGGACTACTACTAAACATGCCATGGAGAATTATGAATGGACCATTCTGAGAGTGCTGTGGTTGGACTGAAAATGTCTCCTAAAAGCTCACAAAGAGTATTCAGAGGTGGTGCTTAGAAGGTGCTCTGATCCATATATTAACAGACTCAAAATTTGATGGCTGTATTAGGAAGCGATGGAAACTGTTGGAAGTGAAGTCCACCTGGAGGAAACAGGTCACAAACTGATGCTCTTCAGAGACTCTATCTTGTCATCTGCAGTATCTTTTTATGTCTCTACTTCTTGGCACTGTGCTCTCTGTCATGACGCTTTGCTGAATTACAGTCCAGGAAACATGGAGCAAAGCTAAACATTTCTCCTTTTACTTTTCCTTGCAGGTGTTTTACCAGAGCAATGGGAACTGTCCATCATAATGGACAAAAGAGGACTTAGCATGGCACTGGTCAGGCTAGGTGATGCCAAGGCAAGGTTGAAAGAGCAGGACTCTAGGTAGGATGCTTTTAGGACTGGTAATATGTCTAGGATTAGGAATCTCATAAGAAAAGAGAGACACTGAGAGTGATACTGCTGTTACAGTTGTTTGGGAAATACAATGAAAAGATAGCCATTTGTGGTTTGGAAAATGTTTATATTTTTACTTATGTCAAATGCAATCATGGCGTGTTGTATTTTGGTTATGGTTCCTGGTAGTCATGGGAAGGCCTTGGCAGATGCTGTATTCTGGAAAGGGAAATAGAAGAGGTAGCCTGTTCTTTGTCACTATGTATGTGTGTATCATAAGTACACCCCTCTCTTATTTTCATGACTTTTATAAAAGAATGATAACTCTTTAGATGTACAATTCTGCAAGTAGCTGTTTTATTTAATTGTAGTATGAGGCCAACCCTGATGTCAGAAGACATGGTTTGTGTCTCTTTTGTTCGGCTTGTGTTGAACTGAAGAAGGGTCATGATGCTTCTTGCTCATTAAAAAATGGCACTGACACAACTGGTTGTTCAGAGTTTCAGAATAGTTCTTCAAAGAAAAAAAATAGATGCTCAAAAAGCAAGGTGGTACTCAATGCTATTGAAGGACATCAAAGCCAAGACAAAGGGTTGCTCTCTGCCAAAATCTGGGACAATATAGGCAGTAAAATAATGATAGTAACTGTAGGATAATAAACCATAAAATAAAAATATCCACAGGTTCATTTGCCTTAAATAAAAAATTGAGCATTACTAAATAATCACTCAGGTCACAAATATTTTCACTTTGCTCAGCTTGAAGCTATGGCATTGTTTAGTTTTTATGTGGTGATTTTTATTAAGTTTTTCTTTCATGTGTTTCATGAAAGAACTATGAAATGATTTGCTATGCATAAAACATAAAGATATTTTCCTATAGGGCTTTAAGCTTTTGCTCTTCACATCCTGATGGCCAATAAATCTGTAAGTTGTTTTAGCTTTTGGTATAAAGAAAGGAATTTAATGCCTTGCACCCCTGACACGAGCGTAACCACGTGTCCCAGCAGAAAGGAATGCATGTATTTTATCAAACAAAATATTGATTTCTAGATGTGACTGTGTTAAACACAAACAGAATGTAAGAGACATGAATCTCTGTTAACATTAGCCTGAATATTTGCTAGTAAGTTTTATTCTGGGTTATTGATACATACATCTGTCAATTGATTACTATACGTTTTTATTAAAATGTGTTTATTTAATCAGTCAAGTTACATCACTCTAGTTATTCAATCTTCTTGCCTCTTTTGGCCTTGATACTTATTTCAGTGAATTTACATTTTCTGTCATATTCTATGAAGAAGCCCAAGAGAACTAATTGGTTTTGCATGAGCTTTGTTTATGTAAATGATCATATAACAAGTGTTTTCACCTATAGGGCTGAACTCTCTCTTCCTTTATTTAAGTTGTATTATCTTTATTTTGTAATTTCTGTACATCTTCATATATAATCTGTAAGATACATAGCTTGCTATTATGTTAATTGAGAAATACCTAGCTTCTTAAAATATACTTTCCAGTGTCTTTACAATTTTTTAAATTTTTATTAGATATATTCTTCATTTACATTTCAAATGTTGTCCTCTTTTCTGGTCTTCTCCCCCCCAAAAAAATCCCATAACCCATTTCCCCTCCCCCTGTTCCCCAATTAACCCACTCCTGCTTCCCTATCCTGGTATTCTGCCACAGTGGCCCCAGTGAACTCTGTAAAGCAAAATTTTACAGACCGAGGTGAGAAATGTCTCCTGGGGTTTTCTGGAACACCTCTATTCAGAAGCCAAAAATTTCACTTGGCAATTTACTTTACTTCTAAACTCTCCTCCTTCTTAGTGGCCAGGACTAAGAAAAACTAAGCAAATTAAGATGTAAAAGAATCTATCTTAAAGTAAGTCACTAGTCAGAAAATTCTACAGTTGTTTATGTAATTACATTTACCTCTCAACAGTGTATAAATGAAGTATGGCTCTGACACTATGGTATGAAAAGCATTAATAGCAGGTACTAGAATTTTCTCCAGGAACCCTACAATTACAGGTTGCTTTTGTTATTTGACCCTCATCCAGTGTCCTTGCAGGATGGTGGATTTGGGTGTGGTCTTAGACAATAGGCTCAGATTAGAAGATATTTACATGTGAGGAACTGTTTTTGTCTTGAAGAACTGTTTTTGTCTTGCAGACACCACCTAGGGAGTCCTTGTCCAAAACCACATTCTTTTTTTAAAATTAATTAATTAATTAATTCATTCATTCATTCATTTTATTTTTTTATTTGATATATTTTTTGTCTTTTCTTTCTTTTTTTTATTCGATACATTTTTTTTCATTTTTTTTTCATTCTTTTTTTTTATTCGATATAATTTATTTACATTTCAAATGATTTCCCCTTTTCTAGCCCCCCCCCACTCCCCGAAAGTCCCGTAAGCCCCCTTCTCTTCCCCTGTCCTCCCTCCCACCCCTTCCCATTTCCCCGTTCTGGTTTTGCCAAATACTGTTTCACTGAGTCTTTCCAGAACCAGGGACCACTCCTGCTTTCTTCTTGTATCTCATTTGATGTGTGGATTATGTTTTGGGTATTCCAGTTTTCTAGGTTAATAACCACTTATTAGTGAGTGCATACCATGATTCACCTTTTGAGTCTGGGTTACCTCACTTAGTATGATGTTCTCTAGCTCCATCCATTTGCCTAAGAATTTCATGAATTCATTGTTTCTAATGGCTGAATAGTACTCCATTGTGTAGATATACCACATTTTTTGTATCCACTCTTCTGTTGAGGGATACCTGGGTTCTTTCCAGCATCTGGCAATTATAAATAGGGCTGCTATGAACATAGTAGAGCATGTATCCTTATTACATGGTGGGGAATCCTCTGGGTATATGCCCAGGAGTGGTATAGCAGGATCTTCTGGAAGTGAGGTGCCCAGTTTTCGGAGGAACCGCCAGACTGCTTTCCAGAGTGGTTGTACCAATTTGCAACCCCACCAGCAGTGGAGGAGTGTTCCTCTTTCTCCACACCCTCTCCAACACCTGCTGTCTCCTGAATTTTTAATCTTAGCCATTCTGACTGGTGTAAGATGAAATCTTAGGGTTGTTTTGATTTGCATTTCCCTAATGAAAATGAAGTTGAGCATTTTTTAAGATGCTTCTCTGCCATCCGAAGTTCTTCAGGTGAGAATTCTTTGTTTAACTCTGTACCCCATTTTTTAATAGGGTTGTTCGGTTTTCTGGAGTCTAACTTCTTGAGTTCTTTATATATATTGGATATTAGCCCTCTATCTGTTGTAGGATTGGTGAAGATCTTTTCCCAATTTGTTGGTTGCCGATCTGTCCTCTTGATGGTGTCCTTTGCCTTACAGAAACTCTGTAACCTTATGAGGTCCCATTTGTCAATTCTTGCTCTTAGAGCATACGCTATTGGTGTTCTGTTCAGAAACTTTCTCCCTGTACCGATGTCCTCAAGGGTCTTCCCCAGTTTCTTTTCTATTAGCTTCAGAGTGTCTGGCTTTATGTGGAGGTCCTTGATCCATTTGGATTTGAGCTTAGTACAAGGAGACAAGGATGGATCAATTCGCATTCTTCTGCATGCTGACCTCCAGTTGAACCAGCACCATTTGTTGAAAAGGCTATCTTTTTTCCATTGGATGTTTTCAGCCTCTTTGTCGAGGATCAAGTGGCCATAGGTGTGTGGGTTCATTTCTGGATCTTCAATCCTGTTCCATTGATCCTCCTGCCTGTCACTGTACCAATACCATGCAGTTTTTAACACTATTGCTCTGTAGTATTGCTTGAGGTCAGGGATACTGATTCCCCCAGAATTTCTTTTGTTGCTGAGAATAGTTTTAGCTATCCTGGGTTTTTTGTTGTTCCAGATGAATTTGATAATTGCTCTTTCTAACTCTGTGAAGAATTGAGTTGGGATTTTGATGGGTATTGCATTGAATCTGTATAGTGCTTTAGGCAAAATGGCCATTGTAACTATATTGATTCTACCGATCCATGAGCATGGGAGGTTTTCCCATTTTTTGAGGTCTTCTTCCATTTCCTTCTTCAGAGTCTTGAAGTTCTTGTCATACAGATCTTTCGCATGTTTGGTAAGAGTCACCCCAAGATACTTTATACTGTTTGTGGCTATTGTGAAGGGGGTCATTTCCCTAATTTCTTTCTCAGCCTGCTTATCCTTTGAGTATAGGAAGGCCACTGATTTGCTTGAGTTGATTTTATAACCTGCCACTTTGCTGAAGTTGTTTATCAGCTGTAGGAGCTCTCTAGTGGAGTTCTTTGGGTCACTTAGGTAGACGATCATGTCGTCTGCAAATAATGATAGTTTGATTTCCTCCTTTCCAATTTGTATCCCTTTGACCTCCTTATGTTGTCGAATTGCCCGAGCTAGTACCTCAAGTACAATATTGAAAAGATAAGGAGAAAGGGGGCAGCCTTGTCTGGTCCCTGATTTCAGTGGGATTGCTTCAAGTTTCTCTCCATTTAGTTTGATGCTGGCTACCGGTTTGCTGTATATTGCTTTTACTATGTTTAGGTATGGGCCTTGAATTCCTGTTCTCTCCAAGACTTTAAGCATGAAAGGATGCTGAATTTTGTCAAATGCTTTTTCAGCATCCAATGAAATGACCATGTGGTTTTGTTCTTTGAGTTTGTTTATGTAGTGGATTGTATTGATGGATTTCCGTATATTGAACCAACCCTGCATTCCCGGGATAAAGCCTACTTGATCATGGTGGATGATCGTTTTGATGTGTTCTTGGATTCGGTTGGCAAGAATTTTATTGAGTGTTTTTGCATCGATGTTCATAAGGGAAATTGGTCTGAAGTTCTCTTTCTTTGTTGGATCTTTGTGTGGCTTTGGTATCAGCGTAATTGTGGATTCGCAGAAGGAATTGGGTAGTGTTCCTTCTGTTTCTATTTTGTGGAATAGTTTGAAGAGTATTGGTGTTAACTCTTCTTTGAAGGTCTGGTAGAATTCTGCACTGAAACCATCTGGTCCTGTGCTTTTTTTGGTTGGAAGACTTTCTATGACTCCTTCTATTTCTTTAGGCTTTATGGGACTGTTCAGATGGTCTAGTTGGTCCTGATTTAATTTTGGTATTTGGTATCTGTCAAGGAAATTGTCCATTTCCTCCAGATTCTCCAGTTGTGTTGAGTACAGGCTCTTGTAGTAGGATCTGATGATTTTTTGGATTTCCTCAGTTTCCGTTGTTATGTCTCCCTTTTCATTTCTAAGTTTGTTAATTTGGATACTTTCTCTGTGCCCTTTGGTCAGTCTGGCTAAGGGTTTATCTATCTTGTTGATTTTCTCAAAGAACCAGCTCCTGGTTTTGTTGATTTTTTGTATGGTTCTCTTTGTTTCTACTTGATTGATTTCGGCCCTGAGTTTGATGATTTCCTGCCTTCTACTCCTCCTGGGTGAAATAGCTTCTTTTTGTTCTAGGGCTTTCAGGTGTGTCATTAAGTTGGTAATGTATGCTCTCTCCATTTTCTTTTTGGAGGCACTCAGGGCTATGAGTTTTCCTCTTAGCACTGCTTTCATTGTGTCCCATAGATTTGGGTATGTTGTGTTTTCATTTTCATTGTGTTCTAAAAAGTCTTTAATTTCTTTCTTTATTTCTTCCTTGACCAAGGTATCATTGAGTAGAGTATTGTTCAATTTCCACGTGTATGTGGGTTTTCTGTTGTTTCTGTTGCTATTGAAGACCACTTTTATTCCATAGTGATCAGATAGGAGGCATGGGATTAGTTCTATCTTCTTATATTTGTTGAGCTCTGTCTTGTGACCAATTATATGGTCGATTTTGGAGAAGGTACCATGAGGTGCTGAAAAAAAGGTATATTCTTTTGTTTTAGGATAGAATGTTCTATATATATCAGTTAAATCTAATTGGTCCAAAGCTTCAATTAGTTTCATTGTGTCCTTGTTTAGTTTCTGTTTTCCTGATCGGTCCATTGAGGAAAGTGCAGTGTTGAAGTCACCCACAATTATTGTGTTAGGTGCAATGTGTGCTTTGAGTTTTAATAAAGTTTCTTTTATGAAAGAGGGTGCCCTTGCATTTGGAGCATAGATGTTCAGGATTGAGAGTTCTTCTTGTTGTATTTTTCCTTTGACCAGCAAGAAGTGTACCTCAGAGTCTCTTTTGATGACTTTGGGTTGAAAGTCAATTTTATCTGATATTAAAATGGCTACTCCAGCTTGTTTCCTGAGACCATTTGCTTGTAAAATTGTCTTCCAGCCTTTTACTCTAAGGTAGTGTTTGTCTTTGACCCTGAGGTGTGTTTCCTGTAAGCAGCAAAATGTAGGGTCCTGTTTACGTATCCAGTCAGTTAGTCTGTGTCTTTTTATTGGGGCATTGAGTCCATTGATGTTAAGAGATATTAAGGAATAGTGATTGTTACTTCCTATCATTTTTGACGTTATTTTTTAAATTTGATTGCTTAACTTCTTTTGGGTTTGATGAAAGGTTACTATCTTGCTTTTTTCAGGGTGAAGTTTCCCTCCTTGTATTGGTGTTGTCCTCCTATTATCCTTTTTAGGGCTGGGTTTGTGGATAGATATTGGGTGAACTTGGTTTTGTCGTGAAATATCTTAGTTTCTCCATCTATGGTGATTGAGAGTTTTGCTGGATATAGTAGTTTTGGTTGGCATTTGTGTTCTCTTAGAGTCTGCATGAGATCTGCCCAGGACCTTCTAGCCTTCATAGTCTCAGGTGAAAAGTCTGCTGTGATTCTGATAGGTCTTCCTTTATATGTTACTTGGCCTTTTTCTCTTACTGCCTTTAATATTCTTTCTTTGTTTAGAACATTTGGTGTTTTGATTATTATGTGACGGGAAGTATTTCTGTTCTGGTCCAGTCTGTTTGGAGTTCTGTAGGCTTCTTGTATATTCATGGGCATCTCTCTCTTTAGGTTAGGGAAGTTTTCTTCCATAATTTTATTGAAGATATTTGCTGGCCCTTTAAGTTGTAAATCTTCACTCTCATCTATGCCTATAATCCTTAGGTTTGGTCTTCTCATTGTGTCCTGGATTTCCTGGATATTTTGGGTTACAAGCTTTTTGCATTTTGCATTTTCTTTAACTGTTGAGTCCATGGTTTCTATGGAATCTTCAGCATCTGAGATTCTTTCTTCTATGTCTTGTATTCTGTTGTTGATATTTGCATCTCTGTCCCCTGATTTCTTCCCAAGGCTTTCTATCTCCAAAGTTGTCTCCTTTTGAGTTTTCTTAGTTGTTTCTACTTCTGATTTTAGATCCTGGATGGTTTTGCTTAGCTCCTTCACTTGCTTGTTTGTGCTTTCCTGTAATTCTTTAAGAGATTTTTGTGTTTTTTCTTTCATGACCTCAGCCTGTTGACCAAAGTTCTCCTGTATTTCTTTAAGAGATTTTTGTGTTTCGTCTTTCATGACCTCAGCCTGTTGACCAAAGTTCTGTATTTCTTTAAGTGTTTTTTGCATTTCCTCCTTGTTGGCTTTTGTATTCTCCTGGATTTCTTTCAATGATTTTTGTGTTTCCCTTGCAAGGGCTTCTAACTTTTGATCCATTTTCTCCTGAATGTCCTTCATGTGTTCCTGTACCAGCATCATGACCAGTGATTTTAAATCCAAATCTTGTTTTACTGGTGTGATGGGGTATCCAGGACTTGCTGGTAGAGGAGAATTTGGTTCAGATGTTGCCATATTGCCTTGATTTCTGTTAGTGACGTTCCTGCGTTTGCCTTTTGCCATCTAGCTCTCACTGGTGTTACTTGGTCTTGTCAGTGCTGGACTCACCAGTGCAAGCTGCCCCTTCCCCGTTGGCCTCTGGTGCACAGCTTACACTCTGCACTGCCTGTAGACAGGGTGCTGTTGTCCAGGCTGTTCAGATCCCGAAGCAGGCACCTGAAGGCCCCTGCTGGGGCCCGCAGGATTTATTGGAGCACACCGACCTCTCCCAGCTGGCCGCCCGGAAGCCCCCACTAGCCTCTTGAGGGACCTGGAGATGTGGCGGCCACCCAGGCTGATCTGAAGCGGAGAGAGTTGACCTGAGGGCTTCTGCCTGAGGCCTTGCCCCAGATTGTGTCTGTGGGCCAGATGGAACCCGTGTGCACCCCCAGGGAGCTCCGAAGGTGTATGTTGCTGTGACCTCCCCTGTGTTCCACTCACTCCGCTGGGCAGCCGATTTCCCCAACTGGGCTGGCGCACACTAGGTTAGCCTTGTCGCCCGGGCCCTGAGTCCAGGCAAACGCCTGGGAGGCCAAGGTCCGAGCAAAGTTCCCCTAGGGCTATGACTGTTATTTGGGTCCGCCAGGTGACCCGGATGGTGGGCGTGCGCGTCCGCGCTCCCCGAAAGCACCGGGAGAGTCTGTTGTGCTAATAACCTCCTGGGCGGGTTGACACACAGATGGCCCACCAAGCCGCCCAGTTCTTGGGGTCAGTCCTGTGCCTTTTGGGGCCTAGACCCCCGTTTTGTTAGCCTCAGGCTGCGCTCGTTAGCAGTCTCTGCCCTCCTGAGCACTCTGGCTCCTGTAGGCAAAATGGCGGCGCGTGCGCTGGCCGGGGCAAAAAAAAACTCCTGGCTGAGTTGGCGCCCCGATGGCCACTCGAACAGCCCAGGGCCTGGGTGCAGGCCAACGCCCGTCTGGCTCAGACCCCTGCGGTGTTGGGCCTAGGATTATGTTTGTGTACCTCAGTCTGACCGATCTCTGGAGCCCGGAATCAAGATGGAGGTGAGTCTCTCCTGACTGGCGGGAAGCCGAGTTCTGAAGTGGCTTCCGTGCAGCGAAAGGCTCCGCAGAACTGCAGCTGCTTGCCGCCCGGCTGGTCAGCGAAGGTCAGTGGTCGTGGGCGCAGGGCCTAACTGGACCCTGTGTCGCCTTGGTTCCACCGCTGATGGCCCTTCAGCTGGAGCAGCCACTTCTACCGCCGCCGCCGCCCTATTCGATACATTTTTAATTTACATTTCAAATGATTTCCCCTTTTCTGGTCCCCCACTCCCTGAAAGTCCCATACGCCCCTTCCCTCCCCCTGTTCTCCCACCCACCCCTTCCCACTTCCCTGTTCTGGTTTTGCCCTATACTGCTACACTGAGTCTTTCCAGAACCAGGCCACTCATCCGTTCTTCTTGTACATCATTTGATGTGTGGTTTATGTTTTGGGTATTCCAATTTTCTAGGCTAATATCCACTTATTAGTGAGTGCATACCATGATTAATCTTTTGAGACTGAGTTACCTCACTTAGTACGATGTTCTCCAGCTCCATCCATTTGTCTAAGAATTTCATGAATTCATTGTTTCTAATGGCTGAATATATATATTCTTCTCATACAGATCTTTTATATATTTGGTTAAAGTCACACCAAGATACTTTATATTGTTTGAGGCTATTGTGAAGGATGTCATTTCCCTAACTTCTTTCTCAGCCTGTTTATCTTTTGAGTATAGGAAGGCTACTGTTTGCTTGAGTTGATTTTATAACCAGCCACTTTGCTGAAGTTGTTTATCAGCTGTAGAAGTTCTCTGAAGAAGGAAATCGAAGAAGACTTCAGAAAATGGAAAAAATCTGCCATGCTCTTGGATTGGCAGGATTAATATAGTTAAAATGGCCATCTTGCCAAAAGCAATATACAGATTCAATGCAATCCCCATCAAAATCTCAACTCAGTTCTTCTTGGAGTTAGAAAAAGCAATTCTCAAATTCATCTGGAATAACAAAAAACAAACAAGTAAACAAACAAACAAAAAAACCCAGGATAGCTAAAACTATTCTCAACAATAAAAGAGCTTCTTGGGGAATCAATATCCCAGAACTCAAGCAGTACTACAGAGCAATAGTGTTAAAAACTGTATGGTATTGGCACAACAGACAATTGGACCAATGGAATAGAATTGAAGACCCAGAAATGAATCCACACACCTATGGCCACTTGATCCTCGACAAAGGAGCAGAAAACATCCAGTGGAAAAAAGATAGCCTTTTCAACAAATGGTTCAACTGGAGGTCAGCATGCAGAAGAATTCGAATTGATCCATCCTTATCTCCTTGTACTAAGCTCAACTCCAAGTGGATCAAGGACCTCCATGTACAACCAGACACACTAAAAGTAATAGAAAAGAAACTGGGGAAAACCCAGAGTCTTAAAGTTCTTGTCATACAGATCTCTCACTTGTTTGGTTAGAGTCACACCAAGGTACTTTATACAGTTTGTGGCTATTGTGAAGGGGGTCATTTCCCTAATTTCTTTCTCAGCCTGCTTATCCTTTGAGTATAGGAAGGCTACTGATTTGCTTGAGTTGATTTTGTGACCTGCCACTTTGCTGAAGTTATCAGATGTAGGAGTTCTCTAGTGGAGTTTTTTGGGTCACTTAAGTATACTATCATATCATCTGCAAATAGTGATAGTTTGACTCCTTCCTTTCCAATTTGTATCCCTTTGACCTCCTTATGTTGTCTAATTGCCGGAGTTAGTACCTCAAGTACAATATTGAAAAGATGAGGAGAAAGTGGGCAGCCCTGTCTAGTCCCTGATTTTAGTGGGATTGCTTCAAGATTCTCTCCATTTAGTTTGATGTTGGCTATAGGCTTGCTGTATATTGCTTTTACTATGTTTAGGTATGGGCCTTGAATTCCTGTTCTTTCCAAGACTTTAAGCATGAAAGGATGCTGAATTTTATCAAATGCCTTTTCAGCATCCAATGAAATGACCATGTGGTTTTTTTCTTTGAGTTTTTTATGTAGAGGATTGCATTGGTGGATTTCCTTATATTGAACCATCCCTGCATCCCTGGGATAAAGCCTACTTGATGATGGTGGATGATCATTGTTATGTGTTCTTGGCTTCGGGTGGCAAGAATTTTATTGAGTATTTTTGCATTGATGTTCATAGGGAAATTGGTCTGAAGTTCTCTTTCTTTTTTGGATCTTTGTGTGGTTTTGGTATCAGCATAATTGTGGCTTTGTAGAAGGAATTGGGTAGTGTTCCTTCTGTTTCTATTTTGTGGAATTTTTTTTAATGTATAGACAGAGCCTTTCTTATTTAATACACCACAATTTTTTTTTGAGATTGTTTATGTAGTGGATAGCACTGATGGATTTCCCTATATTGAACCATCCCTGCATCCCTGGGATGAAGACTACTTGGTCATGGTAGATGATTGTTTTGATGTGTTCTTGTATTCAGTGGGCAAGAATTTTATTGAGTATATTTGCATCAATATTCATAAGGGAAATTGGCCTAAAGTTCTCTTTCTTTCTTGGATCTTTGTGTGGTTTTGGTATCAGCGTAATTGTGGCTTGATAGAAGGAGTTGGGTTGGTTTCCTTCTGCTTCTATTTTGTGGAATATTTTGAAGAGTATTGGTGTTAGGTCTTCTTTGAAGGTCTGATAGAATTCTGCACTGATACCATCTGGTCCTGTGCTTTTTTTGGTTGGAAGACTTTCTATGACCCCTTCTATTTCTTTGGGGGTTATGGGACTGTTTAGATGATCTATTTGGTCTTGATGTAATTTTTGTATTTGGTATCTGTCTAGGAAATTGTCCATTTCCTCCAGATTCTCCAGTTGTGTTGAGTATAGGCGTTTGTAGTAGGATCTGATGATTTTTTGAATTTCCTCAGTTTCTGTTGTTATATCCCCTTTTCATTTCTAATTTTGTTAACTTGAATACTTTCTCTGTGCCTGTTGGTCAGTCTGGCTAAGGGTTTATCTATCTTGTTGATTTTCTCAAAGAACCAGCTCCTGGTTTTGTTGATTCTTTGTATGGTTTTCTTTGTTTCCACTTGATTGATTTCAGCCCTGAGTTTGATGATTTCCTGTTTTCTACTCCTCCTGGGTGAATTGGCTTCTTTTTGTTCCAGGGCTTTCAGGTGTGTCCTTAAACTGCTAGTGTATGCTCTCTCCATTTTCTTTTTGGAGGCACTCAGGCCTATGAGTTTTCCTCTTAGCACTGCTTTCCTTGTGTCCCAAAGTTTTGGGTATGTTGTGCCTTCATTTTCATTAAATTCTAAGAAGTCTCTAATTTCTTTCTTTTTTCTTCTTTGGCCAAGGTGTCATTGAGTAGAGTATTGTTCAGCCTCCATGTGTATGTGGGCTTTCTGTTGTTTTTGTTGCTATTGAAGACCACTTTTACTCCATAGTGATCTTATAGGAGGCATGGGATTAGTTCGATCTTCTTATATTTGTTGAGTTCTGTCTTGTGACCAATTATATGGTCGATTTTGGAGAAGGTACCATGAGGTGCTGAGAAAAAGGTATATTCTTTTGCTTTAGGGTGAAATGTTCTATAAATATCAGTCAAATCTAATTGGTCCAAAGCTTCAATTAGTTTTGCTGTGTCCCTGTTTAGTTTCTGTTTTCCTGAATGGTCCATTGAAGAGAGTGGAGTGTTGAAGTCACCCACAATTAACGTGCTAGGTGCAATGTGTAATTTGAGCTTTAGTAAAGTTTCTTTTATTAATGAGGGTGCCCTTGCATTTGGTGAATAGATGTTCAGAATTACGAGTTCTTCTTGGTGGATTTTTCATTTGACCAGCAAGAAGTGTCCTGCCGTGTCTCTTTTGATGACTTTGGGTTGAAAGTCAATTTTATCTGATATTAGAATGGCTACTCTGGCTCGTTTCCTGAGACCATTGGCTTGTAAAATTGTCTTCCAGCCTTTTACTCTAAGGTAATTTTTGTCTTTGACACTGAGATGTGTTTCCTGTATGCAGCAAAATGTAGGGTCCTGTTTCCTAATCCAGTCTGTTAGTCTATGTCTTTTTATTGGGAAATTGAGTCAACTGATGTTAAGAGATATTAAAGAAAAGTGATTATTACTTCCTGTCATTGTTGATGTTATTTTTATATTTGAGTGGTTATCTTCTTTTGGGTTCAATGAAAGAAGGTTACTCTCTTGCTTTTTCCAGCGTGTAGTTTCCCTCCTTGTATTGGAGTTTTCCTCCTATTATTCTTTGTAGGGCTCGGTTTGTGGAAAAATATTGCGTAAATTTGGTTTTGTCATGGAATATTTTGATTTCTCCATCTATTGCGATTGAGAGTTTTGCTGGGTATAGTAGTCTTGGCTGACATTTGTGTTCTCTTAGAGTCTGCATGAGATATGCCCAGGATCTTCTAGCTTTCATGGTCTCTGGTGAGAAGTCTGGTGTGATTCTGATAGGTCTTTTTTTTATATGTTACTTGACCTTTTTCTCTTACTGCCTTTAATATTATTTCTTTGTTTAGTACATTTTGGGGTTTGATTATTATGTGACAGGAAGTATTTCTGTTCAGGTCCAGTCTGTTTGAAGTTCTGTAGGCTTCTTGTATATTCATGGGCATCTCTCTCTTTAGGTTAGGGAAGTTTTCTTCCATAATTTTGTTAAAGATATTTGCTGGCCCTTTTAGTTGTAAATCTTCACTCTCATCTTTACCTATAATCTTTAGGCTTAGTCTTCTCATTGTGTCCTGGATTTCCTGGATGTTCTGGGATACAAGGTTTTTGCATTTTGCCTTTTCTGTGACTGTTGAGTCAATGCTTTCTATGGTATCTGGCATCTGAGATTCTTTCTTCCCTCTCTTGTATTCTGTTGTTGATATTTGCATCTATGGCCCCCTTTGATGTCCAACAAGGCCATCCTATGCTACCTATGCATTTGGAGCCATGGGTAACTCCATGTGTACTCTTTGGTTGATGGTTTAGTCCCTGGGAGCTCTGGGGGTACTGGATTGCTCATATTGTTGTTCATCCTATGGTGCTGCAAACCCCTTCAGCTCCTTGGGTCCTTTCTCTAGCTTCTCCATTGGGGACCCAGTGCTCAGTTCAATGGCTGACTGAGAGTGTCCCTCTCTAGCAGAGCCTCCCAGGTGACAGCTATATCAGGCTCTGGTCATCGAGCACTTGTGGGCATCCACAATAATGTCTGGTTTTGTAATTGTATGTGGGATGGATCCCTAGGTGGGCCAGTCTCTGGATGGTCTTTCCCTCAGTCTCTGTTCCACACTTTGTATCTCCTTCTGTGGACCTTTTGTTTCCCCCTTCTAAGAAGAGTAGTCATACTTTGTTCTTCCTTCTTCTTGAGTTTCATTTGATTTGTGATTTGTGTCTTGGGTATTCCAAGCTTCTGGGCTAATATCCACTTATCAGTGAGTGCATACCATGTGTGTTCTTTTGGAAAATTTCATTTATCCCTTCCAGTATCTGTCTGCACCTGGAGTTGATCCTCTGCCACAGCGCTCCTTACCCAAATATCTCCAGGAGAGAACTGGTCTCCCAGGAGTGCCAACACACCTATGAGCACAGACAGGTAAGACCACCGCTTCTGCTCAAATTCCTGGCCCAAAAGGGACCTTCTCAGAGCTATTAGGATACATCAAGGAACAGCCTGGGACAGGATCCTTCTGCTTTCTGTCTGCACCCTGGAGCTGATACTAAGCTCTCCATATACAAATTCCTCCCCACGAGAACTGGTCTCCTAGCAGTATTGACACACAGGCTTGCAGGAGGGACAAGCCACAGTCAGAGATAGCAAGATCAGCTAAAACCAGAGATATCCAGATGGCAAGAGCAACAGATTTGGCATCATCAAAAACAAGTTCTCCCACCAAAGCAAGCTCTAGATACCATAACACACCAGAAAAACAAGACTCTGAGTTAAAATCATATCTCATGATGATGATAGAAGACTTTAAGAAGGACATAAACAACTCCCTTAAAGAAATACAGGAGAACACAGGTAAACAGCTAGAAGTCCTTAAAGAGGAACCACAAAAATCCCTTAAAGAATTATAGGAAAACACAACCAAACAGGTGAAGGAATTGAACAAAACCTTCCAGGATCTATAAATGGAAATAGAAACAACAAGGAAATCACAAATGGAGACAACACTGGAGATAAAAAAACCTAGGAAAGAGATCAGGAATCATAGATGCAAGCATCACCAACAGAATGCAAGAGCTATAAGAGAGAATCTCAGGTGCAGAAGATTCCATATAAAACATTGACACAACAGTTAAAGAAAATGTAAAATGCATAAAGTTCCTAATCCAAAACATCCAGGAAACCCAGGACACAATGAGAAGACCAAACCTAAGATAATAGGTATAGAAGATAATAGGTATAGAAGAGAGTGAAGACTCTTAAAGGACAGTAAATATCTTCAAAAAAAGTATAGAACAAAATGTCCTTAACCTAAAGAAAGAGATGTCCATAAACATACAAGAGGCCTACAGAACTCCAAATAGATTGGACCAGAAAAGAAATTCCTCCTGTCACATAATAATCAAAACACCAAATGTACAAAACAAAGAAAGAATATTAAAAGCAGTAAGGCAAAAAGGTCAAGTAACATATAAAGACATATCTATCAGAATTATACCAAATCTCACCAGAGACTATGAAAACTTGAAGATCCTGGGCAGATGTTATACAGACCCTAAGAGAACACAAATGCCAGCCCAGTTTACTGTACCCAGCAAAACTCTCAATTACCATAGATGGAGAAACCAAGATATACCATGACAAAAACAAATTTTCAATATCTTTCCACAAATCCAGCCCTGGAAGGGAAAATAGATGGCAAACACCAATAGAAGAAAGGAAACTACACTCTAGGAAAAGCAAGAAAGTAATCTTCTTTCAACAAACCCAAAAGAAGATAGCCAAACAAACATAAAAATAATATAAAAATAACAGGAACAACAATCTCTATTCCTTAGTATTTCTTAACATCAATGGACTCAATTTCTCAATAAAAAAGACATAGACTAGTAGACTGGATATGTAAACACGACACAACATTTTGCTCAATGAGGGAAACGCACCTCAGTGTCAGAGACAGATACTAACTCAGAATAAAGGGCTGGAAAACAATTTTCCAAGCAAATGGTCCCAAGAAACAAGCTGGAGTAGCCATTCTAATATCAGATAAAAGCAACATTCAACCAAAAATTATCAAAAAAGAATAGGAAGGACACTTCATCAAAGGAAAAATCTACCAAGAGGAACTCTCAATTCTGAACATCTATGCTCCAAATGCAAGGCCACCCACATTCATAAAGGAAACTTTACTAAAGCTCAAAGCATACTTTGCATCTCATATAATAATAGTGGGAGACTTCAATACCCCACTCTCATCAATAGACAGATCATGGAAACAGGAACCAAATAGAGACACAGTGAAACTAACAGAAGTTATAGACCAAATGGATTTAACAGATCTATAGAGTATTTCATCCTAAAATAAAAGAATATAACTTCTTCTCAGCACCTCATGGAACCTTCTCCAACACTGACTATATAACCAGTCACAAAACAGGTTTCAACAGATATAAGAAAATAGAAATGATCCCATTCATCCTATCAGATCACCACGAATTAAGGATGGCCTTCAATACCAACAAAAACAACAGAAAGCCCACATACACATGGAAGCTGAACAACGCCCTACTCAATGATAACTTGGTCAAGGAAGAAATAAAGAAATTAAAGACTTTTTAGAATTTAATGAAAATGAATTCACAACATACATAAACTTATGGGACACAATGAAAGCAATGCTAAGAGGAAAACTCACAGCTCTGAGTGCCTCCAAAAAGAAACCGGAAAGAGCATACACTAGCAGCTTAACAGCATATCAAAAGTTCTAAAACAAAAAGAAGCAAATAGACCCAAGAGGAGTAGAAGGCAGGACATAATCAAACTCAAGACTGAAATCAACCAAGTAGAAACAAAAAGAACTATTCACGGGGCGGCGGCGGCGGCAGCAGCGGCAGCAGTGGCTGCTCCAGCTGAAGGGCCATCAGCAGTGGAACCAAGGCGTCACAGGGACCAGTTAGGCCCTGCGCCCACGACCACTGACCTTCGCTGACCAGCCGGACAGCAAGCAGCTGCAGTTGTGCGGCGCCTTTCCTGCACGGAGGCCACTTCAGAACTCGGCCTCCCACCAGTCAGGAGAGGAGGATCCATCTTGGTTCCGTACTCCAGGAATCGGACAGACTGAGGTACACAAACATAATCCGAGGCCAACACCGCGGTGGTCTGAGCCCGACGGGCGTTGGCCTGCACCCAGGCCCTGGGCGGTTCGGGGGGCCATCGGGGTGCCAACCCAACCAGGAGGTTTTTTTGCCCAGGCCTGCGAACGCGCCGCCGCCATTTTGCCTGCAGGACGACAGAGAGCTCAGGCGGGCAGACCTGTAACAGGCATAGCCTAAGGCTAACAAAGCGGGGGTCCAGGCCCCAAAAGGCACAGGACTGACCCCAAGAACTGGGCGGCTTGGTGGGCCATCTGTGAGTCAACCCGCCCAGGTGATTGTTAGCAAAGCAGACTCTCCCGGCGCTTTCAGGGAGCGCGGGCGCACACGCCCGCCATCCTAGTCACCTGGCAAACCCAATTAACAGTCAAAGCCGTAGGGGAACTTTGCTCGGACCTTGGCCTCCCAGGCTTTTGCCTGGACTCAGGGACTGGGCGGCCAGGCTAACCTTGTGTGCGATAGCCCGGTTGGCAGATCGGCTGCCCAGCAGAGTGAGCGGAACTCAGGGGAGGTCACAGTAGCATACACCGTCGGCACTCCCTGGGAGTGCACACGGGCTCCATCTGCTCCACAGACACAATCTGGGGCAAGGCCTCAGGCAGAAGCCCTTAACTCTACTCTCTCCGCTTCCGGATCCAGATCAGTCTGGGCGGCAGCATTACATCTCCAAGTCCTGCAAGTGGCTAGCTGGGCTTCCGGGCGGCCAGCTGGGAGAAGTCAGTGTGCTCCAGTGAATCCAGCGGGCCCCAGCGGGAGCCTTCGGGTGCCTGCTTTGGGATCTGAACAGCCTGGGCAGCAGCACACTGTCTACAAGCAGTGCAGGAGGTAAGCTGTGCACCAGAGGCCAACTGGGAAGGGGCAGCTTGCACTGGTGAGTCCAGCACTGACAAGATAAACTAACACCAGTGAGATCTAGATGGCAAAAGGCAAACGCAGGAACGTCACTAACAGAAATCAAGGCAATATGGCAACATCTGAACCCAATTCTCCTCTACCAACATGTCCTGGATACCCCATCACACCAGTAAAACAAGATTTGGATTTAAAATCACTGGTCATGATGCTGGTACAGGAACACATGAAGGTCATACGTAAAGAAATTCAGGAGACAATGGATCAAAAGGTAGAAGCCCTTGCAAGGGAAACACAAAAATCATTGAAAGAAATCCAGGAGAATACAAAAGCCAACAAGGAAGAAATGCAAAAAACACTTAAAGAAATACAGGAGAACTTTGCTCAACAGGTTGAGGTCATGAAAGACGAAACACAAAAATCACTTAAAGAAATACAGGAGAACTTTGGTCAACAGGCTGAGCTCATGAAAGAGAAAACACAAAAATCTCTTAAAGAATTACAGGAAAACACAAACATGCAAGTGAAGGAGCTAAGCAAAACCATCCAGGATCTAAAATCAGAAGTAGAAACAACTAAGAAAACTCAAAGGGAGACAACTTTGGAGATAGAAAGCCTTGGGAAGAAATCAGGGGACAGAGATACAAATATCAACAACAGAATACAAGAGATAGAAGAAAGAATCTCAGATGCTGAAGATTCCATAGAAACCATGGACTCAACAGTTAAAGAAAATGCAAAATGCAAAAAGCTTGTAACCCAAAATATCCAGGAAATCCAGGACACAATGAGAAGACCAAACCTAAGGATTATAGGCATAGAGGAGAGTGAAGATTTACAACTTAAAGGGCCAGCAAATATCTTCAATAAAATTATGGAAGAAAACTTCCCTAACCTAAAGAGAGAGATGCCCATGAATATACAAGAAGCCTACAGAACTCCAAACAGACTGGACCAGAACAGAAATACTTCCCGTCACATAATAATCAAAACACCAAATGTTCTAAACAAAGAAAGAATACTAAAGGCAGTAAGAGAAAAAGGCCAAGTAACATATAAAGGAAGACCTATCAGAATCACAGCAGACTTTTCACCTGAGACTATGAAGGCTAGAAGGTCCTGGGCAGATCTCATGCAGACTCTAAGAGAACACAAATGCCAACCAAAACTACTATATCCAGCAAAACTCTCAATCACCATAGATGGAGAAACTAAGATATTTCATGACAAAACCAAGTTTACCCAATATCTATCCACAAACCCGGCCCTAAAAAGGATAATAGGAGGACAACACCAATACAAGGAGGGAAACTTCACCCTGGAAAAAGCAAGATAGTAACCTTTCATCAAACCCAAAAGAAGTTAAGCATTCAAATTTAAAAAATAACGTCAAATATGATAGGAAGTAACAATCACTATTCCTTAATATCTCTTAACATCAATGGACTTAATGCCCCAATAAAAAGACACAGACTAACTGAATGGATACGTAAACAGGACCCTACATTTTGCTGCTTACAGGAAACACACCTCAGGGTCAAAGACAAACACTACCTTAGAGTAAAAGGCTGGAAGACAATTTTACAAGCAAATGGTCTCAGGAAACAAGCTGGAGTAGCCATTTTAATATCAGATAAAATTGACTTTCAACCCAAAGTCATCAAAAGAGACCCTGAGGGACACTTCTTGCTGGTCAAAGGAAAAATACAAAAAGAAGAACTGACAATCCTGAACATCTATGCCCCAAATGTAAGGGCACCCTCTTTTGTAAAAGAAACTTTATTAAAACTAAAAGCACACATTGCACCTAACACAATAATTGTGGGTGACTTCAACACTGCACTTTCCTCAATGGACCGATCAGGAAAACAGAAACTAAACAGGGACACAATGAAACTAATTGAAGCTTTGGACCAATTAGATTTAACAGATATATATAGAACATTCTATCCTAAAACAAAAGAATATACCTTTTTCTCAGCACCTCATGGTACCTTCTCCAAAATCGACCATATAATTGGTCACAAGACAGACCTCAACAAATATAAGAAGATCGAACTAATCCCATGCCTCCTATCTGATCACTATGGAGTAAAAGTGGTCTTCAATAGCAACAGAAACAACAGAAAGCCCACATACACGTGGAAACTGAACAATACTCTACTCAATGATACCTTGGTCAAGGAAGAAATAAAGAAAGAAATTAAAGACTTTTTAGAACACAATGAAAATGAAAACACAACATACCCAAATCTATGGGACACAATGAAAGCAGTGCTAAGAGGAAAACTCATAGCCCTGAGTGCCTCCAAAAAGAAAATGGAGAGAGCATACATTACCAGCTTAATGACACACCTGAAAGCCCTGGAACAAAAAGAAGCTATTTCGCCCAGGAGGAGTAGAAGGCAGGAAATCATCAAACTCAGGGCCGAAATCAATCAAGTAGAAACAAAGAGAACCATACAAAAAATCAACAATACCAGGAGCTGGTTCTTTGAGAAAATCAACAAGATAGATAAACCCTTAGCCAGAATGACCAAAGGGCACAGAGAAAGTATCCAAATTAACAAACTTAGAAATGAAAAGGGAGATATAACAACGGAAACTGAGGAAATCCAAAAAATCATCAGATCCTACTACAAGAGCCTATACTCAACACAACTGGAGAATCTGGAGGAAATGGACAATTTCCTTGACAGATACCAAATACCAAAATTAAATCAGGACCAACTAGACCATCTAAACAGTCCCATAATGCCTAAAGAAATAGAAGGAGTCATAGAAAGTCTTCCAACCAAAAAAAGCACAGGACCAGATGGCTTCAGTGCAGAATTCTACCAGACCTTCAAAGAAGAGTTAACACCAATACTCTTCAAACTATTCCACAAAATAGAAACAGAAGGAACACTACCCAATTCCTTCTACGAAGCCACAATTACGCTGATACCAAAGCCACACAAAGATCCAACAAAGAAAGAGAACTTCAGACCAATTTCCCTTATGAACATCGATGCAAAAATACTCAATAAAATTCTTGCCAACCGAATCCAAGAACACATCAAAACGATCATCCACCATGATCAAGTAGGCTTTATCCCAGGAATGCAGGGTTGGTTCAATATACGGAAATCCATCAATACAATCCACTACATAAACAAACTCAAAGAACAAAACCACATGGTCATTTCATTGGATGCTGAAAAAGCATTTGACAAAATTCAGCATCCCTTCATGCTTAAAGTCTTGGAGAGAACAGGAATTCAAGGCCCATACCTAAATATAGTAAAAGCAATATACAGCAAACCGGTAGCCAGCATCAAACTAAATGGAGAGAAACTTGAAGCAATCCCACTGAAATCAGGGACCAGACAAGGCTGCCCCCTTTCTCCTTATCTTTTCAATATTATACTTGAGGTACTAGCTCGGGCAATTCGACAACATAAGGAGGTCAAAGGGATACAAATTGGAAAGGAAGAAGTCAAACTATCATTATTTGCAGACGACATGATCGTCTACCTAAGTGACCCAAAGAACTCCACTAGAGAGCTCCTACAGCTGATAAACAACTTCAGCAAAGTGGCAGGTTATAAAGTCAACTCAAGCAAATCAGTGGCCTTCCTATACTCAAAGGATAAGCAGGCTGAGAAAGAAATTAGGGAAATGACCCCCTTCACAATAGCCACAAACAGTATAAAGTATCTTGGGGTGACTCTTACCAAACATGTGAAAGATCTGTATGACAAGAACTTCAAGACTCTGAAGAAGGAAATGGAAGAAGACCTCAAAAAATGGGAAAACCTCCCATGCTCATGGATCGGCAGAATCAATATAGTTAAAATGGCCATTTTGCCTAAAGCACTATACAGATTCAATGCAATACCCATCAAAATCCCAACTCAATTCTTCACAGAGCTAGAAAGAGCAATTATCAAATTCATCTGGAACAACAAAAAACCCAGGATAGCTAAAACTATTCTCAGCAACAAAAGGAAATCTGGGGGAATCAGTATCCCTGACCTCAAGCAATACTACAGAGCAATAGTGTTAAAAACTGCATGGTATTGGTACAGTGACAGACAGGAGGATCAATGGAACAGGATTGAAGATCCAGAAATGAACCCACACACCTATGGCCACTTGATCCTCGACAAAGAGGCTGAAAACATCCAATGGAAAAAAGATAGCCTTTTCAACAAATGGTGCTGGTTCAACTGGAGGTCAGCATGCAGAAGAATGCGAATTGATCCATCCTTGTCTCCTTGTACTAAGCTCAAATCCAAATGGATCAAGGACCTCCACATAAAGCCAGACACTCTGAAGCTAATAGAAAAGAAACTGGGGAAGACCCTTGAGGACATCGGTACAGGGAGAAAGTTTCTGAACAGAACACCAATAGCGTATGCTCTAAGAGCAAGAATTGACAAATGGGACCTCATAAAATTACAAAGTTTCTGTAAGGCAAAGGACACCATCAAGAGGACAAATCGGCAACCAACAAATTGGGAAAAGATCTTCACCAATCCTACATCAGATAGAGGGCTAATATCCAATATATATAAAGAACTCAAGAAGTTAGACTCCAGAAAACCAAATAACCCTATTAAAAAATGGGGTACAGAGTTAAACAAAGAATTCTCACCTGAAGAACTTCGGATGGCGGAGAAGCATCTTAAAAAATGCTCAACTTCATTAGTCATTAGGGAAATGCAAATCAAAACAACCCTAAGATTTCATCTTACACCAGTCAGAATGGCTAAGATTAAAAATTCAGGAGACAGCAGGTGTTGGAGAGGGTGTGGAGAAAGAGGAACACTCCTCCACTGCTGGTGGGGTTGCAAATTGGTACAACCACTCTGGAAATCAGTCTGGCGGTTCCTCCGAAAACTGGGCACCTTACTTCCAGAAGATCCTGCTATACCATTCCTGGGCATATACCCAGAAGACTCCCCACCATGTAATAAGGATACATGTTCTACTATGTTCATAGCAGCCCTATTTGTAATTGCCAGATGCTGGAAAGAACCCAGGTATCCCTCAACAGAAGAGTGGATGCAAAAAATGTGGTATATCTACACAATGGAGTACTATTCAGCCATTAGAAACAATGAATTCATGAAATTCTTAGGCAAATGGATGGAGCTAGAGAATATCATACTAAGTGAGGTAACCCAGACTCAAAAGGTGAATCATGGTATGCACTCACTAATAAGTGGATATTAACCTAGAAAACTGGAATACCCAAAACATAATCCACACATCAAATGAGGTACAAGAAGAAAGGAGGAGTGGTCCCTGGTTCTGGAAAGACTCAGTGAAACAGTATTCAGCAAAACCAGAACGGGGAAGTGGGAAGGGGTGGGTGGGAGGACAGGGGAAGAGAAGGGGGCTTGCGGGACTTTCGGGGAGTGGGGGGGCTAGAAAAGGGGAAATCATTTGAAATGTAAATAAATTATATCGAATAATAAAAAAAAAAAGAAAAAAGAAGAAAAAAAAAGGAAAAAAAAAAAAAAAGAACTATTCAAAGAATCAACAAAATCAGGAACTGGTTCATTGAGAAAATCAACAAGATAGATGAACCCTTAGCCAGACTCACCAGAGGGCACAGAGACAGTATTCAAATTAACAAAATCAGAAATGAAAAGGGAGTTATAGCAACAGAAACTGAGAAAATTAAAGAAATCACCAGATCCTGCTACAAAAGCCTGTACTCAACAAAACCGGAAAATCTGGATTAAATGGACAATTTTCTAGACAGATACCAAATACCAAATTTAAATCGTGATCAGATAAACCATCTAAACAGTCCCTAAAGAAATAGCAGCCATTAAAAGCCTCCCAACCAAAAAAATACCAGGACCAGATGGGTTTTTTTTTGCCTAATTCTATCAAACCTTCAAAGAAGACCTAATACCAATACTCTTCAAACTATTCCACAAAATAGAAACAGAAGGAACATTACCCAGTTCATTCTATGAAGCCCCAAATTACACTGTGTATTCTCCCTTGAAGATGAAACAGTTTCTGTCCAATCAGGAACTTGTCACAATTTCCTTTCGTTGAGAACTTCATAAGAGATTTCTCTCTACTTCTATCCCATTTAGTGTTCCAAATAGATTTTTAAAAACTGGTTGAGTGCATATTACTTTTAGCTTCAGAAGATATCACATCTATTTAAGAGGCATTTAAATATTATAAATTATTTTGATGACTTAAAATAATTTATCTAATCTGTCATTTCTCTATCATCTATATGTATGCATGTATATATGTATGTATGTATATATGTATGTATGCATGTATGTATGTATATATATGTGTGTCACAGTATGTATGTGGAAATCAGATGACAAACAATGGGAACTGGTTCTCTTCTCTTATGTAGGTTCCAGGGACCAGACTCAGGTTGTCAGCTTGGTGGGAAGCACTTCTTTTTACTGTATTGTCTCATCAGTCTAGGCTCCAGTGTCATAAACACATGGAAACCTCTAAATGAAAAAAAAAAACAAACAAACCAGAAATCAGCTGTTGTTGGTGTTGAAAGACTCAAAATCCTGAGGATGAGATGTCTGAGAATCTTGGTTTCTTTTATTTATGGTCTTTAAATGGCTTCCATAGCTTCTGAGGGCATTTGATTTTGAGTGTCTGGAATGAGGAGACACAGAATAATCAGAAGGTATTTGTGGGTGCTCTTGTCCCATGGTTTTGTGTACATCTAACTGACAAGCTCCAGATTGGAGAGATGCTGGTGGTACAGTTGGCCAATTAGATCTATTTTACTCTGGGTGAAAACAGAATTATCTTATTAGGCAAAAATCAGTAACATAAATATGAAGCACATTTAGTAGTTGCTGTCCTAACATGTTATTTTTTATTGTTATTTCAATTATCTTTCATAAGTCAAGCCATTATTCCATCCCATTATTGGTCGTTATAGCAGCATTTTCATTTAAGGAATTAACATGGTTTACATGCAGGTAAACTTGCCTTAGATGGTATGTTTCAATTATAATAAATATAGGTCTGGAATTTCTAAAGACTAGAGAACACATGCAGTTGTTATTTGGGTTGAAAATCACATCAAAAGGTGTAAAGGAAGAACAGAGGGAACTATGGGGCATGGTTGGAAACTAGGCAGAACTTTGATCTCCAAGGATGTCTTTGGTGATGATGAAGATCCTGGTTATAGCCTTTGTTCACTAGGATGGCACAGGAGAGCTTTGCACAAGGTGTGAGATGTGGGGGTAGTTTATGTTGGAATGCTCACTGTGAATATTCTCTAGACAGAGTTCACCTCCAGCAGGAGTAAAGCAGCTTGGTCACAGGTCTCTCCTTTTGCCTGGCAGGTGCCAGCCTGATGGCCATGAGAAGAGGTTCAGACAGTCTGAACTTGCTCTTGGGTTTCCCTTTTCCATCCATTTTTGTTGCTTGAATGTGATTCCCTGGAGTCAGATGCTCCGAGTAATCACTGTAATTTGTGAATTTCCATGCATGCATACACTCTGCTAATTTGGCAAAACTGTTATTTTTTCTCATCTCCCATCTATGGGCACAAGCACAGCCCAGAAGCTGTGTTCTATAATTACTTTCCTGGATTAGAGAAGAGAATCAGAGAATATTTGATTTATTGTATGTATTTCCAAGGCTATTGTGTTAGTGTTTAAAAGCAGGCCAAGAAAATGACTAGATGGAAGTCTTTAGCTCAGGAGTTCTGAAAAGGACTGGTCCTCCTGAATCTCTTCCACATATTTCCTTGTGTGCATTAATAATACTCTTTAATGGTATTTTTTCCTGATTGCCTTCCTGTTAAGGCACTAAACCCTTAGTGCTGTATTACATGCTCATTTATTAACTTGCCTTCTCTTTAAAATATTTCCTGATCACATAAAAGGGAAATGAGTATTTTAGACACTAGCTCCATTAGCTCCAGCGAAGTCCTTTGTCAGTGACAAGTGACTGCACCTATTATTTCTAGAATAAAGGGATAAATGAACAGAAGATTGAATTAGTGCAGTGAAGAGATTGAGAGAGGCTCTAGTCCTGGGAGCTCCACCTTCATGTGTGCAGAGGGTTGTGGTCCTGCAAAAAGAGCAGTGATAAAGTCTAGACACAGAGAAGTCAGCAAGACATGGGAAGTCTTGACTGCATTTTAGGAATTCCTGTGTACAGGAATAGTATAGTTCAAGCTTTAAACATGTTTCCTGGAGCCAGTGTGTAAAGAGTTATAGCTAATTGCTCAGTTCTAATGATCAGCACCCAATACCTCCATCCCAGTTTGAACCCAAGGAGGATTGATTCTCAAACCAATGTTTACTCGTAAGCTCAGAGTACCTATTGTGCACCAACTACATATGGCCTCAAGAAAAGATGCCCTAAAAGAAGAGACAGCTGGCACTGGGGAGACAGCTCAGTTGGTCAATCACTTACTATGTAAACATGAGGATTTAAGTTTGATCTCCAGAACCCATGATAAAGAGCTGAGTGCAGTACTGTGCTTTTATTGTCTCCCATGGCTCAACAATCTCTTTTGAGTCGTGTGTTCTCATCTTGGCTCACACTCTACTGTTACTCTTGCTAGACACCTCTACACATTGTAGTGCTCATTGGACAATGCTGCCTCTGTGCTCTTTTGCTATGCTCAAGTGCAGTGGGAATGGCGAGGACCTGTAATCCCAGCACAGGGGAGGCAGAGACAAGATCATCCTGGTGCTCACTGGTCAACTAGACTAACTGAACTAACTGGCCAGCTCCAGGGACAATGGAGAGACCCTGTCTCAAAAAGCAGGTGTATGGCTGCCAAGAAACAACACCTGGAGTTGTTTTTCCTCACATACATGTGTACCTGTATGTATGTGCATGTGCATGCATCCACAATATGCACACACACAGAGCTGAAATGTTATTCAGAAATGATTTCCCAGTGGCCTGGACATTTGTTACATCCTCGTGTGTGGTATCATACAAACTCAGGCCCAGTGTATAAATGAAAGCACTTTGGGAAGACATGCCCAAACAGAATTCCCAAAGTTTTGTGTCTTGCATATTTTCCCCGACGAGATGTTAATCTGTGTTTTGAAAAGCAAATGTTCTGTCATTATCACACATGAGGTATGTTAAACACCAAGTCATATTAACAGGCTCATAGGCTCATTGAAGGCCAGTTCCAAAGACTGCTACTCTCAGATGTGTGGACAGGACAGTCATGAAGGGCTCCCATTCTCCAAAGTAGTCCTGGGTTTCCAGGGATTTCTAAACAGCTCTATAAAGAGAGTTTCCCTGTGATGTCTGCTCAGTGTCTACTAATGTCTGTTCATTACAAGCTCTTTTGACCATAACTGTGTTGGGGATGCTTCCCTTCCTGTTCTGTTCTCTTGCTACAGGATGTGGTCCCACACTGGCCAGTGCTTCCATCAAGGCCTTCCCTGTGTTCAAGGTCTGCTAAAAGCACTGCTGTTCCACTACATCCTCAGGGTCTTGTGTTCTTCTGGGCATCTCTGTCAGCACAGTGAAGATGTCAATATGCTAAGTTTCTTATCTGGGATGGAGTGATGATAAGAGACATCGAGAATTTTTTATGTTGTCCAGAACTGGTGGTGCAGCCACCATGTCTTTCCCAGGGGTGAAAGATTCCTGGGCTCTAAAGGATACTATCACCTGTTGCTTGCACCAAAAGTGTCTAAGAACAGGGCTCATTTTCTCAGAGCAAACTCGGGGACCATATACATTGATTTGTAAATTGGACTTAATCTACAACTTGAGTCTTTTAAGTAAAAGGGTTGCAGAATGCTTGTTCAGGTGTGGGCTATGCACCTCAGAAGCTTGTCAGAAAAGCTGTGCATCCCCATGCTCCAGCAAGAATCTGTCATGGAACTCATGGACACACACACACACACACACACAGATGAGAGAGAGAGAGGGAGAGGGAGGGGGAGGGAGAAGAGGAGGGGGAAGGAGAGAGAGAGGGAAGGGAAGGGGAAGAGGGAGAGGGAGACAGGTAGATGGAGAGGGGGTGGGAGAAGGAGGAGAGGGAGAGGTAGGAGAGGGAGGAGAGGGAAAGGGGGAAAGGGAGGGGGAGGAGGGAGAGGGAGAGGGGGAAGGGGGAGAGGGGGGAGGGGGAGGGGGAGGGAGGAGAGGGAGAAAGAGGGGGAGGGGGGAGAGGGAGAAGGGGAGAGGGGGAGGGAGGAGAGGGAGAGAGAGGGGGAGGGAGGAGAGGGAGAGAGAGGGGGAGGGAGGAGAGGGAGAGGGAGGAGAGGGAGGAGAGGGGAAGGGGGAGGGGGAGAGGGAGAGGAAGAGGGAGAGGGAGGAGAGGGAGGAGAGTGAGGGGGAGGGGGAGAAGGAGAGGGAGGGGGAGGAGAGGGAGAGGGAGGGGGAGGGGGAGAAGGAGAGGGAGGGGGAGGGGGAGGAGAGGGAGAGGGAGGAGAGGGAGGGGGAAGGGGAGAGGGAGAGGGAGAGGGAGAGGGAGAGGGAGAGGGAGAGGGAGAGGGAGAGCTAGCTACTCTGCAGCCTTACTTCCCTGGTTTCAGGTTATATAGGGTTTGATACTGCTCATGGCTTTCAGGCAACCACTGAGAGTTTTGGAACACATCCCCTTGGAGAAGACTAACAGTCATTTTTGTTGATGTTGTTAAACAAAGTACTGAAAGCTTCTGAAGTTCTTCAGTGTTTTTAGATAGAGATCCACATTTTCATCTGTTACTGTTTTCTTTCAGACAGATAAGGATGCCTTAGCATTGTTCACCGTTCAGCTTGCTTTACAGAGCTTTATAGATACGGCCTATTCCTTAAGTGATCCCGGAGCCCTGTAGCAGATCTTGATTGAGACTCAGTCCCAGGTCACTTAGGTAGTCTCTAAACCAAGGAACTGACTCAATAAAACTTGCTGATGGTACTGTAAGCAAGGTGAAAAAAATGGTCATCAGTTTGATAGCTTGAGAAATAAAGGTGCCATTTATGGGGAAACAGGAGAGGTGAAGTAGGAAATTCGGTGTTGACTGGATTGGGTGAATTCTGCATGGGTGGGAGTGGGACATCTTGGCGATGAAGTCAGGAGCTGGAAGGTTGTCCGTGTCAGAGGTTGTACTTGTGAGTGACAGCTGAAGCAACCGTCTGCTGGGCGTCTGAGAACGGGTGCAGGGGGAGGAGGGTTGGCCAGGGCCATTCTCAGCACTAGCACTCACAGCGGGGAACTGGGGAAATGAGAGATAGCTCATGTCTCAGGGATGAATGAGACCTGGAGAAGAAGTGGAGTGACCATCAGACAAAGGACAGGGTGACACATTGTGGCAAAGTAGGAAGAAGAGAAGTAATGGATGCAGTAACCAGTGTACAGGTGAGAGACTTCCTGCCCACTGGCCCTTATTTTTTCTTTTTTCTTTTTTTCTTTTTTTTGTAGGAAATAGCATTTTTAATTTGATATATTCTTTATTTACATTTCAAATGATTTCCCCTTTCCCAGATTCCCCCTCCCCCAAAGTCCCATAAGCCCTCTTCCCTCCCCCTGTTCCTCAATTCACCACTTCCCACTTCTCTGTCCTGGTATTCCCCTACACTGCTGCACTGAGCCTTTCCAGGACCAGGGCCCACTCCTTCCTTCTTCTTGGGCATCATTTGATATGTGGATTGTGTCTTGGGTATTCCAAGCTTCTAGGCTAATATCCATTTATCAGTGAGTGCATACCATGAGTGTTCTTTTGAGACTGGGTTACCTCACTTAGGATGATGTTCTCCTGTTCCATCCATTTGTCTAAGAATTTCATGAATTCAGGCAGTGATGGGGCATGCCTTTAATCCCAGCACTTGGGAGGCAGAGGCAGGCGGATTTCTGAGTTCGAGGCCAGCCTGGTCTACAGAGTGAGTTCCAGGACAGCCAGGGCTATACAGAGAAACCCTGTCTTGAAAAAGCCAAAAAAAAAATTACCAATAGAATTTCATGAATTCATTATTTCTTATGGCTGAATAGTACTCCATTGTGTGTATATACCACATTTTCTGTAGCCATTCCTCCACTGAGGGACATCTGGGTTCTTTCCAGCTTCTGGCTGTTATAAATAGGGCTGCTATGAACATAGTGGAGCATGTATCCTGATTCATGCTGGGGAATCCTCTGGGTATATGCCCAGGAGTGGTATAGCAAGGTCCTCCGGAAGTATCATTCCCAGTTTTCTGAGGAACCACCAGACTGATAGGGAAATGCAAATCAAAACAACCCTGAAATTTCACCTCACACCAGTCAGAATGGCTAAAATCAAAAACTCAGAAGAAAATAGGTACTGGCGAGGATGTGGAGAAAAAGGAACACTCCTCCACTGCTGGTGGGGTTGCAAGCTGGTACTACTACTCTGGAAATCAGTCTGGCGGTTCCTTATTTTTTCAATAACATAGATGAGGATGGAAGGGATCAGATGCTGGCTAAATAATTTCAGCCAGTTAGGCAGGGGTTAAAATAGCCCTTGCAGAGACTTAAAGGTGTGTGTGTGAGAGATTGGCTAGGATAATGGAAGGAGTTGGTGATGGAAATGTAACTATGCAGGTCATGTTGGTAAATCAATTCATTCCTGTTGGCAATTCTTTCCCAACTTGAAACACAGTGCAGGAATCCACCTTCCTGTATCAATTATCCCTGAAGCCATCGGTGTTTCCTGTAGTGTTTCTCCATGGCTGTATATGCTTTTAGCACGTGGTGGTACCCTGTAACCTCCCAGTGACCACCAAAGTGTTAGGGGAATCTTTTTTTCAATTTTCCTGCCTCAGAAGTTTTTCCTTTGATTTTCCCTGTGGCTGGCCATGCAAAGGAAGTACAGTGGAACTCTCAGCATCAACCTGTTTGAAAAATGAGGGCTCAGATGTTAGCTTTGGCACAGGATTTTAGCTAAGCTGTTGTATAAGGGGAAAACATTCCCTTCCATTTTGAGAACCATGCCTGTGAAACTTCACAGCCAAAGCCCGCAGTCTCCCCAAAGGCTTCCCCGGAAACTACGAGTGGTCCATTCAGGGTACTTCATGTGGCGTATTTTTAGAAGGCATTGATTTCTTGAAGAAACCAGCCATCACGCTCTGCTCTGATTCTTTCAGTCATGTGATCTTAAAAGCAGGTTTCCCCCCTCTCTGAACATTAAAAGGATAAAAAGTATTAGGAAAGCTGAAAGGACATAAATATAGAAAGTTGTCAAAGTCCTGTGGGAATCCCAGGGCTTAACAGAAACAGTCTAAACGCAGAGCCTACTTCTAGGGGAAGGCTGCTGTCATCTGGTCTATGATCTCGGAGTAAGCTATCTTCCCAGTTGAGGATAAGGATGCAGGAGAGCTGTAATGTACAGTTTACAAGCTGCGCCTCGTAGAGCATCACAGAATCTATAAAATAATGGAAAGTAGGACAAAGTCTCCTTGGAGAGGTCAACAGTGAGATCAAAGAGAAGTGATGCCAATTGGCAAAAGGCTAAACAGATAGGAAGACTCAAACAGAGGTGTGTAAGTCAGGGTTCTCTAGAGTCAAAGGACTTATGGAATGAATCTCTCTCGCATATATATATATATGCTGTGCATGTATGTGTATGTATATATATATATGCTGTGTGTATGTATGTATATATATGCTGTGTGTATGCATGTATGTGTATGTATGTATATATATGCTGTGTGTATGTATGTATGTGTATGTATGTATATATATGCTGTGTGTATGCATGTATTGTATGTATGTATATATATGCTGTGTGTATGTATGTATGTGTATGTATGTATATATATGATGTGTATGTATGTATGTGTATGTATATATATGATGTGTATGTATATATGTGTATGTATGTATATATGATGTGTATGCATGTATGTGTATGTATGTATATATATGATGTGTATGTATGTATATGTATGTATATATATGATGTATATGTATGTATGTGTATGCATGTATATATATGATGTGTATGTATGTAGGTGTATGTATGTATATATATATGATGTGTATGTATGTTTGTGTATGTATGTATATATATGATGTGTATGTATGTGTATGTATGTATATATGTGTGTGTGTATATGTGTATGTACATATATACATACACATACAATCTTACACATATAATCCCATATATATACATATACGTATATGTATATATACATATGTATATATATATGTATATATATATACATATATACACACACACACATAAAGAAAATTTATTGGAATGACTTACAGGCTGCAGTCCAACTAACCCAACAATGGCTAACTGTGAAGGGAAATTGCAAGAATCTAGTAGTCGCTCAGTTCTACAAGAATGGGTGTCTCAGCTGGTCTTCTGCATTTACTGGAACCTCCTCCCCCTAAAAGTCTCCAAAGACAGTGAAGGGATGGATGTGCTAACAAGGTGAGGGCACACAGGCAAAGAATAAAACCTCCCTTCTTCCATGTCCTTATATAGGCTTCCAGCAGAAAGTGCAGCCCAGATTAAAGGAGTGTCTTCTCACCTCAAAAGCAGGATCAAAAGTGCACGTCTTGAGCTGGCATGGTGGCTCAGTGGTTAAGAGCACTGACTGCTCTTCTGAAGGTCCTGAGTTCAAATCCCAGCAACCACATGGTGGCTCACAACCATTTGTAATGGGATCTGACTTTCTCTTCTGGAGCGTCTGAAGACAGATAAAGTGTACTTACATATAATAAATAAATAAATCTTTTTTAAAAAGTGCATGTCTTCCTACTTCAAGGGTTGGGACTAAAAGTGGCTTCACTCACTTCAAACCAACTCTCTTAGAGGTGTGCTCTCTGTTTCTGGATTGTAGTTCATTCCATATACAGTCAAGCTGACAACCAAGAATAGCCGTCACAAGGGGATACCAGAGGCTCTCTCCTTCCTTTATAAGTGTATTCATTCACATGTGGAGGTGTCTGGAGAGCTATCAAAAGGAGGCTGTAAACTTTGGAAACTGTAGGAAGGGGTTATAAGTGAAAGGTGGAAGAGGATTGATGGTGCAGAAGGGCAAAAGTCACGTGGATCTATTTCATAGGCTTGAGTGACAGGTCATGGAAGGGGCGGGGCCAGCAGCATCA
Source organism: Apodemus sylvaticus (assembly GCF_947179515.1). NCBI lineage: Eukaryota > Metazoa > Chordata > Mammalia > Rodentia > Muridae > Apodemus > Apodemus sylvaticus. The sequence goes on along the minus strand of NC_067479.1, from coordinate 59,174,462 downwards.
ATTTCATAGGCTTGATCAACAGGTGGAAGGGGGTGGAGCCAGAAGCACAGAGACTACCTAGAAACTAGAAAATGCACTTGATGAAAATCTTAGATGTGGGGTGACCCAGGGACCAAGAAGTCACAGTGGAAAGATATCAATGCACTGAAAACACGCCAGTGACATGTGACATGACACTGAGCAGAAAGTGAGTGGAGAGGGGTGGAGGCTTGAGCTGACCAGACCTCATGACAGAGGGGGACACACTGACCACCCAGACTCAAACAGTTCCCAGTCACTTGGCTGCAGCTCCATCCTGGAGACAGCGTTTGTTGTTACCTTTCCCTGATTTACGTGTTTCATTTTGCTTTGGTTTTCTTTTCTAATGGAAAATATGCATTATGCTGTTGGAGAGGCTGTATATTTTCGTTAATATAGCTCTGACTTCTGAAATTCTGTGTATCTGTTGGATGAGCTCTGAATGATTCTCTTTTGTAGAAACAGAACAAAAACACCAGGGTTAATAAGTAAACTAAGAAATAAATTCAAGAAGTCCCAAAGTTTCCAATCTTATCTTTGCTGTTAACCAGTCCCGGGAACTAAGGGACATTACACTACACCCCCTTGTTTCTTTTTTTCTAATCTGTAATGTCACTTTTCCTTCTGTGCCATGGTTTTAAACGTGAAGCCATGCAATAAATAGGAGAAAGCACTTTACAAAATTAAAAGTGATGATTCAAATATCAGATTTGATTAGGGGAGAAGATAGTATTGTTGTTGAAAATGTCTTTCCCAAAAGAGTACAAAGTTGTTTCAAATGGAATTATCTATAGAGATTATTAAAAAGCATTTTCTTGTTTTCCTTTTGGGAATGTTACTAAAAAGCATTTTCTGGATAAAAGGCTGTGACCTGCAAGGGATTTTCCCCTGGCAGATTCTGGGCAGTGTGCAAAGGAACAAAACCATTGTAGGAGGACCTGTTTCCAGGAAAATGAATTTTGCTTTTGTTAAGAAGATGCTTGAGCAGTAACATATCTCAGGACTTTCACGAATGTAGACAGGGTTGTTAATAGGTTAAACTAAAAACATGATTGCATTTCAAAAGTCAAGAGGTGACTTGGTCTTCTGAGATGCCATTACTCAATGTCCAAGGATTTGCACAAAAAAATAAAACACCGTTTGCTCTACTATGGCCATTGAATTACTTTTTCTCTGAGAATTCCCTGTGGATGTAACGCCATCCTTCTGTGGTGTTTAAATTGATCATGAACTTGATAAGACCTATAATCACTTAAGAGACAAATCTCTGGGTATACACGCAAAGGAGTTTCGTCGTTGAATTAATGGATGTGAGATGTCCCACTCTAAATGTAGATGTTGAGATTTCATGGGCTGGGATGCCAGATTGAACAAGGAAAAAGCAGGAAGCGTGCCAATATTGGTTGGTCTCTCTCTGCCTCCCCTCGGAGGATTCAGTGCGACCAGTGCCTTGAGTCCCTGCTGGCATGCCTTCTCTGCTGAGATGAACTCTATTCTCACAATGTAAGAGAAAAGAGAAAAAATCCTTTCCTTCCTTAAGTTGCTTTCTACATTTTTTTCAAAGCAACAAAGACAAGCAATTAATAAACCTGCTTTGTGCATTTTTTTTAATTTGCCTCTTTTGACTTCGCTATAGGTTTTTGAGCCATCTTCCTTAGATGGATGAATTGAAATTCTAAACTGTAGCATGTAGCTCTTGTCTTCCATTCAACATAACTTCCATATTCAATGTAACTGTCCTTACGGCTCCTGTCTTCCCCATCTCTCTTGCTTCTATGATCATTTGGTCTATTTCATTGATCATGTCAATATTTGACACATTATGAAGTTGAAAGAGAGGAGTCATTGAAGTTTATATTGGGAGATATCTTGATTCTATTGCCTTTTCTCTCTTTAAAGTGGTCTCAGTTTTTGAAAATATCAGGAAGTACCAAACAATAATTGATATGCTTGAGAGTAGCAGGAAAGTCGTTCACATGATTAGCATGTCCTATTCATCCATTTAGGTTGCTCTAACAAAATGCAATGCATTCAGTAATTTTATAAATTAGTTCCCCACGGATCTGTTTCTCATAGCTCCGGAAGTTCAAGATTAAGGTTATGTTTCCCAGTTCATAGATATTCCCTTATTTTTTTATTTGATATATTTTTTATTTACATTTCAAATGATTTCCCCTTTTCTGGCCCCCTCACTCCCCCAAAGTCACATAAGCCCCCTTTCCTCCCCCTGTTCTCCCACCCACCCCTCCCCACTTCCCTGTTCTGGTTTTGCCTTATACTGCTACATTGAGTCTTTCCAGAACCAGGGACCACTCCTTCGTTCTTCTTGTACCTCATTTGATGTGTGGATTATGTTTTGGGTATTCCAGTTTTCCAGGCTAATATCCACTTGTTAGTGAGTGCATACCATGATTGATCATTTGAGACTGGGTTAAGATATTCCCTTATTACAACCCTTTACATGTTTGAAGGGGATATCTGGCTTTCAGGCATTCCTTTTACAAGAACACTGGTTCCATTGACAAAGGATAGCCCTAAAATTAATTTTTAAAAGGTTCCACATAGTATTACCACTTTGGGGAATAGAATTTCAACATATGGATATTAGCGAAATCTAATCTGTTGGCTCCTGCTAATTAAGGTCAAAGGCTACCAGATAGCCTTCTGACCTTGGTGCAAAATGGGAGACTCCTTTTTACCAGCAAGGCTTCTTCTTCTCTGATGTTGTCTGGGGAGCCTGAAACCCTATATTCTCTCCCTGCAGAATGTCACAAGCACCTGAGATTATTGGAATGCTTCCCCATGCTTATGAGATATCTCAGTACCTTAGCTTTCAACCAATGACATTTGCTCACCCTGGATATTCCTACTTCCATCCCCCAAACTATATAATCCTTGGTTCACCCTAAATAAAATATATATGTACAGGCTCATCCCGAATGAAGAAATATGCACAGGTTAAGATTGTCTCAGAGAGCCGTTTCACTGAAGCTCCTTGAAGAAGCCCTTCACTACTCTCTCACGCCCAGCACTCACACCAAGCCTGACCCAGGTCCTGCAGAACCCCATCGGTTCCAGACTCTGCTTCTTCATTCCCTCCTGGTGTGTAGTGGTGTCTGGACACTCTGAGATGGAGGAGGGGGAGGACTTGGAACCACACCTGGACCCCAATGCACATACCACAATAATCATTCAGACTGTGGCAGTTTTAGTTTTTTTCTTTTTAAATGTTGGTATTTTAGAAATTATTTCTTTAATTGTATATATATATATATATATATATATATATATAATTTCTTTAATCAAACAATTTCTGATTCACTTTCTCCATCTAAACACTTCTGTATACCTCTCCTTGTTGGTCTTTAAAAAAAATGTTTTTTAATGTGTGTGTGTGTATGTGTGTGTGTGTGTGTGTGACTAAGTGAAGGTACCTTTGGAAGCCAGAGGGATTGGGTTCCTTGGAGGTAGAACTACAAGTGATTGTGAGTAACCCAGTGTGGGTGTGGGAATCAAACTTAGGTCTTCTGAGAGAGCAGCAATACATGTTCTTGACTATTGAGCCATCTCGCCAACCCAAGGTATAGATTTTTCAACCATGAAAATAGCAAAGGGCTTCCCTGCGATTTGTGGGTTCCCCCCCCCCAAATCCCAGCTATTAGAGAAAGCTTTTCGATTACATGATATCCCAGTCAAGGAATTTATGTGAATGACAACTTCATACATAGAGTTTTGCAAGTGAAGAGAGGACATTATAAAACAACCTTTGGCCAACATAGGGTATTGGCATTCTGTGTAAGGTTCTGTATAAATTAACACATTTAATCCTTACAACAAAGAAAAATGTATATTATTTTCTTTGTAAGTGAGGAGATAGCAGTTTAAAGTAGTCAATGTCTTCTTGCTCATGAATACATGGTAGAGATCTCATACACATTAATATCTATTTGATGTCAAAGTACATGTTTTATTTAACAAGTGTTGAGTAAGTCTAATTTCAGTAGGATTTTTTGTCTGTCTCAGACTATAGATAGTTTTCATGGAGGCATTTCTTCCTTCATAGTGCTGGTTTTAGTCTTTAGCCTTTCCTCCTTTCCCTGGGATGGACTTATCTTCTCCTTTTTACTTTGGGTACCACTGAACTGTCTCAAAGACCTATCATGTGCTGTTCCAGTTTCACAGACCAGAATAAAGGCATCTGTCTTATTTTTAAAAACCCTCTGCGTCTGGAGTCTTTCTATCAAGTTTTACATGCTCACAGAAGACAATAGCATGAACTTTCAAGTGCAGATTTACAGAAAAGCATTGTAAAGCACATGAAGAGCTGGAAGCAGCCTGTTACATTACGTCTACAGTCTGAAGGTGAGCATGCTAGTGCTCAGCTTCCGGTCTCCACGGAGCACTCAAGGTTCTGCCCACAGTTAGAATGGGTCCCACATCTAATCAAGGCCCTTCCCCACAAACACGCTCAGAGGTACCTCCCTGGGGGATTCTAGATTTTCGTCAAATAAACAGTTATCACTAATCATCACAATGACATAAAGCACTTTAGTCTTTATGTCATTGGGATTTCTCTTTCCCAGTTTCCTTAGGTCCTGACCTGAGTCCAGCCAGGCCCCATCATCTTGCTTACTATCACGCTAGTTCCAAACACTGCTGGCACAGACTCTCAGAATTTCCAGCCCTGGTATCTTCAGCACCACGGTGAGCGACAGGCTTTTAGAGGACCTTTGTTCAGATATGTTTGAGAACATTACTCTGAAGTACAAAGAAATAAGACTCAGTGATATTTATGTAAGTAGAATTTCATCTCAGAAGAGAAGATGTAAATTTTGCAGAAAATCTTTGACTTAAAACCTTGCAGATATAAAGAAAACATGTCAACTTAAAGGAATAAAAACCAAACTACCACAAGCAACTACCTGTACTACACAGACAGGAGAGAGTTGATGGATTTCCTTCTAAACACTTATTTTTCTACCCAGATTGGTGTTGCTCTTTATCCTAATCAAAGAACCTTTTCCTCTCAATACTTTTAGTTCTTTCAGGATTTCATATATTATATTTTGATCATATTCGTCCCCTCTCTTGACTTTGCAATCAAACCATATCTTATTATTTTTTCCAAATCCTTCAATTTGTACTGCTCATATACTCCTAAATGTGATGCCTTTTCTGGAGGGTGGCTAGTTGAAACAGATTCCAGTACTTTTGAAGAAAGCCAATTTTCCTTCTCCCAGAAACTGTCAATTGCAAATTCTCCTTAGCTAGGGGTGGTGGGCTTTAGTCAGCACAGAGAGGCACAGCTGGTCTAGATGATGAGAATAGGAGAGTGACTGTGGAGTGCCCAGCCTAAAATGAGACACCCGTAACAAGTTCTACAAGGCTCCGGGAACATCATGGAATGAGGAACCGTGGGAGAGTCAGAGGACGGGGAGGAATGCTTTGAAATGTTTTCACTCATGTGTTCACAGCAGCTGTGCCAGTCAAAATTGTAGCACAGAGGAGGAGGGGCTCCTGAGGCTTCACCACAGCTGAAGAGTTATTGGTAATGTGGATCAAGGTGCGGGGAATTTCACTTTTCTTCCAGGATGTGGCTGCTGGTACCTCATGCGGGCACTGATAAGTGAATTCAGTGGGTTATATATATTTTAAAGGTGGGAGGAGCATGTGTGGAAGGGAAACTGGAAGAACTGTGCATGGATGTGATCAAGGCACATTTCATAGATATGAGACTATCAAAGAATAAATAAAAATATTAAATAAATAGGAAAGTTAGTGCTTTATACATGAGGCAGTATAGTCAAGGGGCTAAACATCTACATAATGCATTATGTTTAAAAATTCCATCAAATAGGATAAAATGTAAGTCTAGTGTAGGTATGTGTATATACACACACACATAATATGCTCATGTACATGGACATATGTGTATATATGTTCATTTGATTCTTGTTCACTTTGGTACACAACCTTGATAGGTCTAATAATATAATAAAATAGACTGGACATTTTAATTGCTATTCATTGCTTCTTACTGTCTAGCTGCCAGTGTTTAAGAAAGTCACTTTAATTCTCTGAGATTTACGCCCTCCTGATAAGTGGTTAGACCATGAGACTCCCCACCCCCCCCCCAAGCCCAGTGTCTTTTTCTTTCTCCAGCTTTTAGCTTTTTGCTAATTCAGATTGATATCTAAGGAGCATTTCAGAGTGTCCTTTTGTCAGGGAGCAGCTCAGAGTCTGGGGTTACCTATGTTGTCTGCATGTAATTAAATTTATACAGTCCTAGCAGATGGAGACGCTGGAAGTCTCGCCTGCAGCCTCATATTGATGAGAATCTAATTCCATTTGACTTAATGGTGTCCCTAATTGAGCCACAGAGTGCAGAAAGGGCAGCTTCACTTTCCTGAGAGCGTCATGAGATCTGAGTGGCATTTGTGGCTTCCTGAATAATTAAGCTGGTATTAGGATACAATTTCTCTCGCTCGCCCCTAAGTTCTCCATGTTACCACTCTGCAGCCACAAAATGCATTACACTTCCTTTTGGTATTGTTTATTCTGTCCAATATAAACTCCCACCAACTTGCAGGAGCTTAGCCCCTCTGCATACCTGATGATTTCTGCATCATAATAGGCAATTTGCTGCAGGTGTTCTTTTAAATTCAAATATCTGGTGCTCTCATCTACTTCAGAGGCTTATAACATGCGGGGCTTCTAGGTTTCCCCTCCCTCCTTTCTTGGTCCCGTCTCCTCCTTTCTCTTTGTCTTTCTCACGTTCTCTGCCATTCTAATGTCATGTTGCTATTCATGTCTCCCCTTGGACTAACCCAGATCTAGGACTCTACAACAGCCACAGGTTTAGGTCAGTATGAACATAACCCAGTAAGCTGTAAATGTAAAGGCCACAGGTGCAAATTTGACATCACATTTCCACAGCAGGTCAGTTCCTTTTTAGCTTCGGATTGCTTCCACCCAGAAGAAGAACTTTTACCTCCGCAGCTGGAATGCACCTGGCATTTCTGTCTCACGGATGGAGCCTCCTACATCTCTAGGGCTTATTCAGTCATCTCTATAGACAGAGGTTGATCTCAGGATTATTAGTTTTGGTTCAGAATGTTGTCTATGTTGTATTATGTTTCAATGCTGTGTTTTGCTAATTTATCTGCTACATTTTTGAAAGCCCACACAGACCACATTTCTTCAGGACTTATTAAATTTGTGTTTTTATTTTTGCTGGAGTATATCCTGACTTTTTTTTTTTAAGGATGTTTGTGAGTGGTGATCTTTCTGAGTCTCTTGATATCTGCAGTTGTCTGTTTTTTCCTTCTTTTTTGCGTGGTGATTTGACTATGTTTAAGATGATTTTTCAAGCAATTTTCCTTAAGAAATGACACAATTTCTCCATATTGCCAGGCTTTCATTGTTGCTAAATAGATAGTTCATGAATTTTGTTTTTTCTTTAATGGTTAACTTATCTATTTGATTCCTGGTTTGCTGAGGGGAGGATTTTTGTGGTTTTTCTTTTGTTCTGGAGGTTTGGAAATGTTCATTTATTTGTTTATAGAATGAAGGTCTTCTTCTTTTCATTGTCTGACAATCATTGAAATAGATATTCTTTTTATCATTGATATTTTTTTCTAGTACATATTTAATAAATTTCCCAACATATTCATTCTTTTTGTTGGTAATTTTTTTCATCATTCTGAGCTTTAAGAATTCCAGATCAGTCTTCTGTGTTATTTAGCTTATATGTAGTATGTCTTGGCTGTTTTTATTTTATTTGGGGAGAAATATATAGCTCATGATTGTCTTACCCCATTGCTTCAGCATATTCTACAGGCAGGTGCCACCACAAATGTCAGCAATCTTTAGCTTTGCTGTCAAATTCATTCATTGTACAGTTGTGTCTATTTATCACTCAGTCTAAATGATACAGGTTTACTTCTTTAAGAAATGCATACATTTTTTAAAATTTAAAATTAAATTGCTAAGATCTTTTATTTTCCCTTTTTTGGGTGGTGGTATACCTACCTTCTAAAATATGAATTTTTGTCAATTGTTTATCAAAAATTGTATCCTGCCTGCTCCATGTATTACTGTCCTCAAACCTAGGTCTCCACGTATTGAGTTCCCCCTTTTCCTAGTGAACCACACTGCTCAGAGTTCTCTAGAGAAGCAATATCAAGATTTTTTTTTTTAATCCAGAATGCTCTTGAGGGTGAATTAGCTAAAATGGAGGCATTGTGGCTTAGCTTAGACTCATCAATGTCTGTCCTCTGACTTAACTGACCATACGTCCTTTGGTTTTATGGATTAAATCTCACATAAGATCTGGAGGAGGTGCTCATCTATTTTAATTCCAGGACTATTTAGACCCATTAGTCACTTCTACTAATCCCTGGCAGGCAAGCTTTGTGTCATTTCTACCAGCTTAGCCCTATTGTCATTTGAGCAGCCACTCTGTGGTTCCACTCAACTCCAGCATCATCTTTTCACTTAGCTGTGGCTTCTCTGTGGTCCCATTGGCTTTATATTAGTTTAGAATGTTCAGTACTCACTTCTGGCTCAGGAACTATCATCAACATCATTTTCAGTGTTTTAGTAAAGAGTATCATTGGCTTTTCCTGGGGAACATTACTTGTGGAGACTGTACCTGTCATTTAATATAAATCCCCTAAAACACACCCATCTTACCAATTACTCCAACCACACCTAGTGTTTTACCTTTAAAAAGAAAG